>NC_088863.1:17767809-17906829 GCF_032884065.1 Artemia franciscana
GAGTTTGACTGAACTGTGTACGTTTTGTCCTCTCGCAAGAGCTTCTGCTGAACATTGTCAATACAATTCTAAAATACAATAAGCAAAGTTAAATATCATAAATAACATCTTCTCATAGGAAGAAATAAAAATTACAGAACGGTAGAAAAAAGTATGTTTGAACTTAAAGTAAATATGTTAGACATTCTTCATAAGGAATGGGCCAAAGGAATAAATTATCAATCTAGGTTTTTCAAGAATTTCCAATAGATATAAAAAATATTGCAATTTAATAAATGTAAACTTAATGCTTTGCAAATATTATGAATCCCAATGAATATAGGGCACTATCTATAAGGTCTAGTCTTTACGGTGCATATCTAATCATTTTGGTCATTTTCCATTTAGATTGGGCAATTATGATGAATCAATCATTTTATCCATAGTACATATTATGCTGCGCAAATAATAAAAAGAAAGCAGGGTAAAAGAGAAATAGAGAGATGAAAACAACAGGAATGCCACAAAAGACATTCCGTCTTTTCCGACTTTCAAGATCGAAAATCTGACGAAAAACTGACTAGGTAGACAGAAAGCTGACTAGGTAGACAGAAAGCTGACTTGATAAGGTGTTTTCTGCCAAAGATAAATATTGATATATCTTTTTATATCTTAATACCTTTTTAAAAAGTCATATTGACCAATTGCTTCTAACTTAGCTTCAGAAAGGAACGCTTAGCCAAAACTTCTTACTAATTCTTTTTTCTTCATTTGCGTGCAAAATAAAAAAAAATAAAATGAAAAACAGCCTACAAACCAAAAAGAAAAACTTCTCGTAATATAATGAAAAACGATGGTTAGTAATATTTTTGAAAACCGCAACTTATTCTTTGATTTCTTCAACTTTTTACATATGAGTTGGGACCTTCTCTGTCAAGGTTCCTTTGCAATTTTTTTTTTGGTTTAACCTTTGCTTGATCCTCTTCAAGTTCAGTTAAGCCAGTCCCAGTAAAGTATTTGTTATTAATGTCTTCCTGGAACCTCTCATAAGCCTCCATAACTAGTTTCTCCACAATTCTGCATGTATCATCAACATCTTCTTTTTATTAAATATTCTTTCAAGCTCTTGTGGTAAAAACTTTTCACCGGTTAACACCTTCTCGTCTTCCAGCTTCTTAAACCTCGCCTCTTCTTCTAGTTGTTTATCATCCTCTTCTTTTGATTCATCCCCTTTTTCACCTCTAGATACACCTTGTAGCTTGTGCTGGCACAATCGGTTAGTTGGGTAAGGACATCTATTATTAAAAGCAATTCAGGTCAGTTGTTTAATCTTTCCCTTACGTCACTCACCAAAATTTTAGCATTGGGCATCTTAGATCCAATGGAGACTTTATATTCGGTAAACAATCCCAAAGACTTGGAAAAGGCATCGAAAAAACATCGAAATAATCGCATTGGTCAGAAGTGGCAAACCAAAGAAAGAAGAAAAAGAAGATTATCAATTCTGTTACTGTGTGGTATGATGAAAGATCGATAAGCAGTTTTGCAGACCTTTTATGACCCAAAATAAAGGCTTTGGTCATTTCAAGTAGTGCTTTTGCCTAAAAACAGAAAGGACCGGCTTTTCTCAAATTTCTGACAATTTGTCTTACTTGGCCGAATTTCTAGTCTTTTGTAAGAAAATTGACTGGATTGACAGCCCTGAAAACCTTTCTACAGGTTAACACAAAATTAAAAGAAGAGTCTTTGAAATAAAATATAAGAAACAATATGAAAGAACGGTAGGGACAGGAAAGATTAAGTACCAGAAGATACTTTTTAAACACAGAAAAATTAGCTAGGTTTATCCAGAAACCAATGCAACAATTCGACTGTTTGTGCTCAATTATGTTTCTCCATAAGCAATTAATCTATACCACCAGTATGACTGCTAAGCTTTTAGAAAGGCATAAGGTAAAAGACGAAAAAAAGTTCATAGGTAAGCATTAATAACAACGAAAAGCTAAAAAACAAGACGTAAGCGAAAAAGTGGATAACATATACACATGTGATTATGAAATAGCAAGAAAGATGAATTAAAAAGCTTTAGACTCGACAGAAATTTGGCAGAACATAGCCCTATCCGGGATAGAAGAATGGCGAGGGGTCATTAGCATGGCTTTACTTGTACATTAAATATGTCTAATAACTTACAGAAAAAAATGATAAAACATAAATACACGATTAAAATATCCTTTTTCTTTGGTAATTCCAGATGAAGTGCACCTTTGCTACCCCAAAATATTTTAAAATTTACGTTAGAACCGATTTTAAGGTAAAATTATACTCCTCTTAATTAGCTAAATTTTAAGGTAAAATATACCCCCTCTTAAAGGTAAACCCCTCTATAAGAAAGGTAATAAGAGTAAGTGTGTAAATCATAGAGGCATTAGCTTGGTTTCTGTAAGAAGTAAATTACTTAGTATGGTGATACTTTTTAGACTTAGTAATACTGTAGATAAAGCTCTAAAAGAAAAAATCTTGTGGTTTCAGAAAGTGGAGAGGATGTATCCACCAAATTTTCAATCTTCGATTAATATACCCTTCAGTCCTCAGTTTTAAAGATCATAAGCAAGATTTTGATTCAGCTGATATAAGAGCTTTGTGAAAAGTCATATCAGTGTACCCTATACCAGATAAACACATTAAAGCTTCAAGGTTTTGGAAGTGGCAGGGTCAGATGATGTGCCAGCTGAGACTTCCTTAGAAGTAATTGTATTTAGGAAATTTTAGGACAAGTAAAAAAGGAATTTCATTAAAATAGGGAAGATAAAAGGTTAGGGGTGTTGTCTCGGTTGGATGTAGATGAAGATATATTTATCAAAATTATTGGTGAAGAAAGGGTAGAAGAGGAGTTGGAAAAATGTAACGAAATAGTACGGAAGAGTGAAATTGATGAAGGTGTAAATAATCTATATTCAGTAGTGAGGGAAGTAAGCCTTAAGAGCATGGAAAAGAAGAAAAGAGCAAGAACCAAGCATTAAAAAAAAAAGAAGTAATTGCACCATTCCAGAAGACTAAACAACCATCGCTCCCTGAGGAAAATCGGTTGTTAACATACCGTAAACTTCGTAAAGAATATAAAAAGTTGGTGAAGACAATGAAAGTGGAAAAAGAGAAGGAGAGTAATATAAAAATGGTAAAGGAGTTTATGATTAAGGATAAGAAATCGTTTTGGCTGGGAATTAAGGGGGTAATATGACCTTATCAAGAGGAGATTTGCCCTCCACCAGCTTCGTGTCCAGAGTATTTAGAAAAGCAAGACAGGGGGAGTAGTCAGGTAGAATAATATTCAGGTCAACTTAGGAGTCAAACTTGTTTTCCCTTACAAGAAGTGGATTATGGCTTGATAGACCCAGTAGGTCCAAAAAAAGTAAGGACTTCATTGAAAAGGATGAAAGGAACATCGGCACCTGGTCCTGATGGCATGCCAACCCTAATCTGGAAACAGGGAAGAGCATATTTGCTTCAAATCGTATCATTACTCTTCACAATTATTTTACAGATAAGAATTTGAACGCAGAAGTGGACTATGTCGGAGATGGTTTCATTATATAAAAGGGGAGATTAAAGTGATCATGGTAATTACAGAGGAATCCATCTAGGTGATAATTTAGCAAAATTATTTGTAAGGTAGTGGATAGTAAGTTGAAAAGATGGTTACGTTGGAAAGAGGTGATTAGTAAGGTCCAAGCAGGTCTCAGAGAAGGATATGGAACTGCGGGCCACATTTTTATGTTACAAGCTTTAGCGAATAAATACTGGAAGCCCAGAAAAGGTCGTTTGTACGCAGCATTTGTGGACTTGAAAGATGGATTTGACAATGTAGATAGAGTGGTACTTATGGAGAGTCTATTGAAGGCAGGTTTTCTAATTGTTTCTGTAACAATTTTAGTAGAAATTTGTAGAGCAACGAATTTAGTGGTTCGGGTTAGTAGAAATGTCTAGGGTAGTACAAGACAGGAGTAAAGCAGGGGTATACCCTGTCGCCTAAGCTATTCAGTATTTATACGAATAGTATGGGAAAGTTTATGGATGAGAAGGGAGTCCTAGTGCTGACATTGGATGTGTCAAGGGTATACATGCTCCTCTTCGCAGATGAAACAGTTTTGATTGCAGATTCAGTTAAGAAGTTATGGAAGTTATTGAATTCCTTACGGAATTTTTATTAAACAAGAAACTTCAGTTGAATGTTTTAGTGTTTAGGAATGGTCGTCAATTAAGTGAGGCCAACATTGAGGTAGAGAATAAACTTAAAGGTAAGGATGAATAGAAATATTTACAGGTGACAGTTAAGGCAAAGAGTAAATTATTCAGTAGGTATATAGAACATAGTGAGAAAATGAGCAGGTGTGTTTAAGTTTGATTTTAAGGAGCCGGATAAGGGAATATAAGAGATATTGGATACAGAAAGAGATTTTTAGGAATCGGTGATGCATCGGAAGTTGGGGATTTCACAAGAGTGATAAGTTAGAAAGGATACAAGGGGATTTCACAAGAGTGATAAGTTAGAAAGGATACAACTGGATATTATAGGAGATAATTAGGTGTTAATAGAAATATGAATAGTTTAGTAGTTAAAAGATATTTAGGGATTCTTCCGCTAAGAAGTTGTAAGCTGATGAATATGGTTAGGCAGTGTATAGTGAATATGCCGCAAGTTTGGCTACTTAACTCTGATTATTTAGAGGCTCTTAGAGATGAATATCCAAGCTCATAGCCGTACCAGGTAAGGAGGATTTTACAGATGGTGGAGTGGGTGAAATGCGGAATAATGGATTAAGTGTAGATAAAGAGGCCGCAAAGATGATAGGTAATAATTTACTAAATCATGAGATACAGGTTTCACAGCATGAAAGAAGCTTTTCCGATTCTCTCCGCCTCTACACATCGGTGAGGGAGACATAGGGTGATGGGGTTTTGTTTAAGGTGAAATAATAAAAAAGAGAGAAATTGAAGTATATAATTGAATAAAGGGAGAATAATTTTCCACTTGGGGTAAGAAAGATGTATTTAGGGTGGAGGAAAGGGCAAGATGGTCCTTACTCTTGCCCGGTGTGTGGAAGCAAGGAGAACAGTGTGGAACAGAATGATTCTGAAGAATTGAATAAGTTGGGAAATGGAACTTATGGAAAGTGTAGGTTTGATGAGATATGGCTGGTGAATGTAATGAATGTTTTGCAAGTGTTAAAACTTTAGAACGATTTCTCAGGTTGGCAATGGAGCACAAAAGTAGATTTTTGTGATTTCTGTTTTTCTTTGTTTATGTTATGTAATATTTATGTAATGTCAATTATTTAAAAGTGAATTTTCTTTTTGTTTTGTATTGTCATTGTCCAGAACTTTTAGCGCAATAAAATTTACTTACTTTTAATGTTCTTATATAACAACGCAATTAAAGCGAAAATATAACAAAAATATATAATATATTAATATAGCGAAAATATAACTGGAGAAAGCTGGGAAAGAAGTGCTTTTGGTACATTGACGTCACATGAAATTAAACCTGATTTTAAATGAATCAGAAAAGCTAAACAAGGCATAAAAAATGTCTGAGGCAAATAATGCACGAAAATGAAGCCCAAACAAGATCTGTGGCTAGAAAACATGCGGCAACAAGCATCAAAACGAATCCCAAATGAAAACAATGGACAAAAAAAAAATCGGGATTTAGATGATAAGCGACAGGGGTGATGGTTGAAAGAAAAGCACCAGTGAGAACAACAACGAGTCCCAAGAGAAAACCAACAAAATAGATGATTCTTTGATGCATTAACAGGAAGGAGATTGACACCTCGCGACTTCAAAATATAGAATAACGCAATGATTTTGCTATTGCTATATATATATATATATATATATATATATATATATATATATATATATATATATATATATATATATATATATATATATATATATATATATATATATATATATATATATATGTGTGTGTGTGTGTATATATATATATATATATATATATATATATATATATATATATATATATATATATATATATATATATATATATATATATATATATATATATATATATATATCTATATATATATATATATATATATATATATATATATATATATATATATATATATATTATATAGGGAGTTTTCAACTGAGGAAATTAGGTAATTGCTGAAATTTTGAATTGAAATTCAACAAAATTTGTAACCATGGGAACAATTTTGAAAACAATTAAAACCAGAAAAATTATTCAAAGGGTGAATCTTCGGGTCTTCCAACACACAAAGGATAAGCCTTGAATAATTACTTATTATGAAAAGGTTGAAAAAGTTGCACGTCGTAGCTTGCACAGTTGTCGCCCCTCTCCCTATTACGTTCCCAAGGCATTAGAGAATAGCCATCCCTAATTAGTATTAAATAAAAAAAAACAAATTTTTTTAAATGAAAGTAAGGAGCAACATTAAAACTTAAAACGACCAGAAATTACTCCGTATATAAAAGGGGCTTTTCAACCTCAACACCCCACTCTTTACGCTAAAGTTTGACTCTTTCTCTTAACTCTACTTTTTAAAGCAGTAAGAAATTGTAGCGTAAAGAGCGGGGCGTTGAGGAGGAAAAGCCTCTTTCATATACAGAGTAATTTCTGTTCGTTTTAAGTTTTAATGTTGCTCCTTACTTTCATTTAAAAAACTTGTTTTTTTATTTAATTTCTGGACGTTTTTGAATTAATGCATGTTTTGATCTTGGCTCTCCTCACATAAATAATTAAAACGAAATTTGCATATTAATTAAACGCAATTAATTGGATTATTTTGAAAAAAGGAGCGAGGGAGGAGGCCTAGCTGCCTTCCAATTTTTCGACTACTTAAGAAGGCAACTAGAACTTTTAATTTTTTACAAACATTTTCATTGGTAAAAAATATACGTAACTTACGAATTAACTAATGTAACGAATTTCTATATTTTTTTATTGTATGTTTTTATTGCGTATATGAGGGGGTTCTACCCTCGTCAATACCTCGATCTTTACACTACAGCTTAAATTTTGTCCCAATTCCTTAAGAATGACCTCTGAATCCCAAAGGCCGTAGAATAAATAGTTGAAATTACTAAAAATACTTTAGCGTAAAGATTGAGGTATAATGAGGAGGTAAACCCTTCATATGCGTAATAATTTTTGTTCGTTTTGAGTTTTAATGCTGCTCCTTACCTTCAGTAGAAAAAACTTTTCATGTTTATTTTTTCATCGTTTTTTCAAATAATGCTAGAAAATCCTGCGCCACCTTCATTGCAATTTTCTTCCCCCATGGAAATATCTTCCCACGTAACCCCCCCCCCCTCCCTCAACTCTCCCCCCTAAACCAAAAAAAACCTGAAAACGTATGTACACTTCCCAGTAACCATTACTACATGTAAACACAGGTCAAAGTTTGTAACTTGCAGCCCCTCCCACGAGGACTGCGGGGGAGTAAATCGTCCCTAAAGACATATTTATTAGGTTTTCGACTATGGTGGATAAAATGGCTGTCTCAGAATTTTGATCCGGTGACTTCTGGGAAAAAATGAGCGAGGGAGGGGGCCTAGGTGCCCTCCAATTTTTTTGGTCACTTAAAAAGGGCACTAGAACTTTTAATTTCCGTTAGAATGAGCCCTCTCGCGATATTCTAGGACCACTCAGTCGATACGATCACCCCTAGAAAAACAAACAAACAAATAAACACGCATCCGTGATCTGTCTTCTGGCCAAAAAAAAGCGAAATTCCACATTTTTGTGGATAGGAGCTTGAAACTTCTACAAAAATGTTCTCTGATGGGCTGAATCTGATGGTGTGCGTTAAAATTGTATGATTTTTAGGGGGTGTCTCCCCCTATTTTCCAAAATGAGGCAAATTTTCTCAGGCTCGTAACTTTTGATGGGTACAACTGATCTTGATGAAACTTAAATATTTAAAATCAGCATTAAAATACGATTCTATTTATGTAACTATTGGTATCAAAATTCCATTTTTTAGAGTTTCGGTTACTATTGAGCCGGGTCGCTCCTTACTACAGTACGTTACCACGAACTGTTTGATAATAAACTAATTGGATATTAATAATTCAATAGAAATAGTTATGAGAACTTTTTATATTCATATTGGTTATCACCCTTAGCTCTTTCATTTCGACTCAATTAGACCATCTATTCGACCTAATACTAACAAACCATCCAAATATTAGCTAAGAATTTCGATAAAAACTGTACATTTCACGAAAAGAGTAAATATGCATTCAACTCTGCTTAAGACATCTTTTTTATTTCACAAGAGCTTGAGAGTATTGAAAACTAATGACTCCTTCAATAAACATTTTAACTTTGCTTTAAACAAGCTATAATTGAAATTTAAAACTTGAGTAGGTTTTGAACAAGCGACTACTGTCGAGTTTATAAGAGGACGAAAAAAATATACAAACAGGAACAATTAGTAAACCCCCAAAGGGAACAGGATGTTCTTAGGAAGACTAGAAGATCAATACCCCATTCATTTTTTTAATCTTATCTCTAATCCATTTTCAAACGCTTTTCAGGCTAATTACCAAGAAGAAGTTAACACATTTTGGGCATTTTGGCGAAATTAATTTAAATGCTATACAAGATTGTGCTTAACGGATGTACTCGACATTCGCTTTTCATTACTTACATCTGTTGATCGAATATCTTGGGATTATGCCATTCGACAGCCAGATGTAATATCTATACTATGAATCTAATCACCTAAACAGTGAACATAAATCATGTCTGCAACAGAATGGGATAGCAATTACACAGGCGCCAAAAGAAAATTTAAGGTTTAAAAATACTTCTTTTCATCTTTTCGATCCCCCCTCCCATATCTCCTCGAAGGAACACCCTGTCTTCCCCCTAACCCCAGAGTGTAGACCTTTTTGGAATTATATTTAAAGTACAGAAGTGTTAAAAGTAACAAGAGCTAAGAGCTCATATGGCACTTGTGACTAGGCAAGAAGAGCTAAGAGCCAAGAGCTCATATGGCATGAGCTCTAACAAAATTTAATAGATTGATTTAAAAGGAAAATCAGAGGCTTGATGCCGGTCAGGATTTAAAATAAGAGCTCTGAGTCACGATGTCCTTCTAAATATCAAAATTCATTAAGATCCGATCACCCACTCGCAAGTTATAAAGTGTTTTTAATTATTCAGTTTTAATCCTCACAATTTGATGTAAGTTCTTTTATATATATATATATATATATATATATATATATATATATATATATATATATATATATATATATATATATATATATATAGTTTCTCTCTTATTCTTGTATTGTGCTGAAGACGGCCCTTAGACATAGTGCCGAAATATCTACAGAAATAATTTCCACTGTCTTGAAATTTTCCCTATTGTCTCTACGTTGTATTTGTTTGTTATGGAAAGGCAGTGTGGTCTTCGTCGCTATTTTCCAAGATTTCCCCTCTAACTCCCCCCAATGTCAAAAGATCTGGTTGGGATTTGAAATAAGAGCTCTGAGACATGAATTCCTTCTAAATATCAAATTTCAATAAGATCCGATCATCTATTCGTAAGATAAAAATACCCCAATTTTCACGTTTTCCAAGAATTCCGGTTTCCCCCTCCAACTCCCCCCAATGTCACAGGATCTGGTCGGGATTTAAAATTAGAGCTTTAAAGCACAAGATCCTTCTAAATATCAAATTTCATTAAGATCTGGTCACCTTTTCGTAAGTTACAAATACCTCAATTTTCAAAATTACCCCCCCCCCAACTCCACCAAAGAGAGCAGATCCGGTCCGATTATGTCAGTCACGTATCTTAGACAGGTTTTTATTCCTCCAATCCAGTTTCATCCTGATATTTCCGCTTTCAGTATTTTCTAAGATTTCCGGTCCCCCCAACTGCCCCCCCCCAATGACGCTGGATCCGGTTGAGATTTAAAATAAAAGATCTGAGTTACGCGGTCCTTCTAAATATGAAGTTTCATGAAGATCCGATAACTCCTTCGTTAGTTAAAAATGCATCATAAATTCTAATTTTTCAAAGCTAACCCTCCCCCCCCCAATAGAGTGGATCCGTTCCAATTATGTAAATCACGTGTCTAAGACTTCTGCTTATTTTCCCCACCAAGTTTCATCCCGATCCCTCCACTCCAAGTGTTTTCCAAGATTTTAGGTTTCCCCCTCCCAACCCCCCCCCCCAGTGTCACCAGATCCAGTCGGGATTTAAAATAACAGCTCTGAGACACGATACCCATCCAAATATCAAATTTCATTAAGATCTGATCAACTTTTCGTAAGTTAAAAATGCTTTATTTTTTCTATTTTCTCCGAATTAACGGGCCCCCCACTCCCTCTAGATGGTCAAATCGGGAAAACGACAATTTCTAATTTAATCTGGTCCGGTCCCTGATACGCCTGCCAAATTTCATCGTCCTAGCTTACCTGGAAGTGCCTAAAGTAGCAAAACCGGGACCGACAGAATTTGCGATTGCTATATGTCACTTGGTTAATACCAAGTGCCATAATAAAAACAACAATTATTATTTATAGCATTTATGGCCGTGTAAAACATTTAGCGGAAAAGGGTGCAATCCTATACTTTTATTTTAAAGATACGTACGTAATAATCATGTATAAAAGCTAAATTATACTGTTTCTGGATATTTGCCCAATTCTAAAGGTAAAACTGTCATCAATCATTTAGTATTCCAGTCACCAAAATTGGAACATGAGGGGGAGGGATGCATTTCTAAAATCTAGGGGGGGAATTTGCCAATTTCTGGGGATCACGGTTGAAACTAGAAGTTTTGGAAAGACACAGATCCAAAGTTTCTCACCCCTCTCCGATTATAATCTTATAATAACTTATAATTTTACTCTTTTTATGGCACTGGTGGGGAAAAGAAGCAGAAGTCTTAGATATTTGATTTACATAATTGGAACGGGTCCGCTCTATTGGGGGGGGGGAAGTTAATTCTGAAAAATTAGAAAAAATTACGTACTTTTAACTTACGAAGGAGTGATAGGATCTTCATGAAACTTCATATTTAGAATGACCTCGTGACTCAGATCTCTTATTTCAAATCTCAACTGGATCCAGCGTAATTGGGGGGGGGGGAGTTGAGGGGAACCGGAAATTTTAGAAAATAATTAAAGCAGTGAGATCAGGGTGAAACTGGATGGGAAGAATAAAAACCTGTCTAAGACACGTGACTGAAATAATCGAACCGGATCTGCTCTCTTTGGTGAAGTTGGGGGGGGGGGGGGGGGTAATTGAGGTATTTGTAACTTACGTAAGGTTGACCAGATCTTAATGAATTTGATATTTAGAAGGGTATTGCGCTTTAAAGCTCTAATTTTAAATTCAGACCAGATCCAGTGACATTTTGGGGAGTTGGAAGGGATAACTGAAATTCTTGGAAAACGTGAAAATTGGGGTATTTTTATTTTACGAATAGGTGATAGGATCTTAATGAAATTTGATATTTAGAAGGAATTCATGTCTCAGAGCTCTTATTTCAAATCCCGACCAGATCTTTTGACATTGGGGAGAGTTGGAGGGGGGAATTTTGGAAAACACTTGGAGTGGAGGAATCAGGCTGAAGCTTGGTGGATAGAATAAGCAAATGTCCTTGATACGTGATTGACGGAACCTTACTGGATTCGCTCTCTTTGGGGGAGTTGGGGGAAGGGGTTCCGTGATTTGGCGAGTTTGGTGCTTCTGGACGTGCTAGGACGATGAAAATTGGTAGGCGTGTCAGGGAGCTGCACAAATTGACTTGATAAAGTTGTTTTCCCAGATTCGACCATCTGGTGGGCTAAAGGGAGAGGAAAAATTTTAAAAAATTAGGTATTTATAACATACGAGTGGGTGATCGGATATTAATGAATTTTGATATTTAGGAGGACATCGTGACTCAGAGCTTTATTTTAAATACTGACCGGCATTAAGCCTCTTTTTTTCTTTTAAATCAATCTATTGATTCATAGAATTTTGCTAGAGCTCATATCATATGATCTCTTGGCTCTTAGCTCTTCTTGCCTCGTCACAAGTGCCATATGAGCTCTTAGCTCTTGTTTAAACATGCAATAACAATTATACTGTTTCTGGGTATTTGACTCTATTCTAAACATAAAAATTCCGTCAATCATTTAGTCAAATTAGAATACGCTCCATGGATAGGAGGCACTCGTCCAAGTATCTTATAGCTTTATTATTTTTAAATTTATATGAATTCTAGGGTTCCATAAAATTAGGATGCATAAAAGTCAACTCAACAAACCCTGTTTCGGAAAAATCTAACGGAGACAAAACTCCACATACAGAAACTCCGACCAAGGACACACATATTATAAAACACACTTAAAGAAACAACGCATTATTCTGTTATTTTTGGCAATATAAAAGAATTAATTGTTAAAAATCAGAAAAGAGCTCAATCCTATGTTTACTTCAAAGACAGGTAGGCAATAATCATGTATACAGACTAAATTATAGTTTGGTTCCATTCTAAAATTCAACTTCTGTCAATCATTTAGCTAGGAAACAACTGCATCGTTTGGCTAGGACATGTTCTGCTGATGAAGGATGACTGATTGCCAAAGATTGTCCTTGTTGACCAACGGTCTATGGCGAAACGAAAGGCAGATCGTCCACAATTGGGGTGGGATAATATCATAAAGAAAGATCGAAGGTAAATGAGAAAATCTTGAGAGGGTGTAAAGAGGAGGCTTTGAATAGATTGGGATGGAGGAGTATGTATAACTATGTTGGCTTCAGATGGCTTGGGGCTGCAGTCAGTTGTTAGTAGTAGTAGTAATCTTTTAGTATTCCGACCACCAAATTTGGAATATGATCCATGGAAAAAGGGCATTTGTCTTAGTGTCTTATAGTTTAGTTATTTTTGAATTTATATCAATATTAGAGTTTTATGTAAACTTATGCTGCATAGAACTCAACCTAGCAAACCTTGCTCAGCCAAACAAAACTACGGCCAAAGCAAAACTCTATTCACAGAAACTCCGAAAAAGGCAAAAATCTACCGCGTATTAAATTAACCACAAGAGTGGATCGCGAAAACTCCACTCAAGAAATATAACCAGCAATCAAAATTCATCCCTATATTCAGGTTCTGACAAATATCAACCCAGAGACGAATTTCATAACAGTAAATAATTATTCCGCAAATAATTCAACATGTCAATCTCAACTTCATCACAGTGAACAATTTTTTTTGCAACTGGGATGCAACTTTGTTATCGATTTTTATGTAAATTTGAAGGTTTAAATTTTTCTTCCTTTCCCAGGTGAATCTTAGATTGGAATTTACTCGAGTGGATTCTAACCTTTGTCCAGTTTTCTAGCTTTGAATATTGGATTGGATGAAAACTAGTGGATACGTTACAGGTTAAAATTTTGCATTCATCGACTCTTTGCTGAACTGTTTTTCGGAGTAATTGTTTGAAACTGAGTTGAATCTTGCTTGGATAAGTATAACATGGGTTGAATTTTGCACCGTTAATATTTAGGGTATTTAAAATAGGGCATTTACATCATGTAACAATTGAAGGCGCTTGTGTATTATAACGACCACACCAAGAAGTGAAATTAGGTTAATCATAATGAAATATACCAAAATTTGATGAAAACGTAATACTTTAGTATCCAAATTATGGAAACTACGACAGAGGATTATGGAAAGTAGGGTGCCCAGAACGCATTAACCTTAAATACCTAACCTATCCAACTCTATATATTAAATATTTAATTAAAACATACCTGCATAGTAGTTGATCTCACTCAGGGTAAGCTCATTATCTCCGAGAGAACATAGACAAACCGGTTTTAAACAGATCAAGAACAACAGTGTGGTCGGTATAATACACAAGTACACAATTGAAATATATGTGCGTCTACTTTGTTGGATCATATACTGCGACGTTCATATTTTCGCAGATTGATTTTAGGGAGGAGAAGGAGTTGTAAAATCTCAATATGAAACCCAAAGTTTTATTTATAGAAATAACCCAAATATTTTTTGTAAATCCCGAAAAATGCTCTCCTGAAAAGTACACGAAATTTTGATACATTACAAAACTATGTTAGAACGGAAAAGGGGATGCCAGGAAGCGGAACACAGATATACCTGGCTAATTACATCTCCATGAGCTGTTCTGACTTGATAAAGGTACCTATAACGTCGGGATTTGTCTAAGCGCTGCCTAGCTGCAGCATCACTTTCCGCCAATCGTCGCTCTACCAAGCGTCGACGTGAGGCACGAGTATAAGCTAAAGAAAATAATTAGGTATACTACCATGCAAAATACTTTACAAGCTGTTAGTGATGGCATGAGACCGAAGGTCTTGATAAAGGGTCTAAGATAGTTAGATAATAGGATAAGATAGATAGCAGTGGCTAAGATAGCAATGATAAACTAACCATAAATTTTGCTGAAAAGAAAAACACAACAAGTTATGTTATTTTTCGTTAGCTAATTTTTTTTTCATTTTTCCCTTTTTTCATTTTTCATTGCAAGAGAAAGCTTGTTACATCAGGTTGTTTATATTTTTTATTATTGTAATTCTTATTGTTTTTTTTTTTATAAGTTGATAAACAATAATGAATGCTAGTCAGGGTATATATGTCTGAAAATTAGCAGATATGTCTTTTTTCCAGCGGACAACAAATGCTTACACCATAAAAGTCAATCCCAAAAAATTAGCTCTGAAGAGAAAAAAAGTTGCAATGGAGCTCTTTTCTTTTCGTGTGATAAATGATTAGAACCAATTATCCAGAAAGCTGTACAAGAACTGAGTCCATAGCTAAACACCCATCTCAAAAATGGCTTGTTTCCCTCGCCAAGGAGTGAGGGAAACTAGTAAAAGAAAATAAGCTTGTTTCTTAGAAAAAGAAAATATAATGTTAATTTTTTTTATAAAAACATTCTTTGTATATTTTTTCCTAATCTCTTTTGAATTGAGTGTTCATGAGTGACGGAGATTGGATTTACAATTATTATTTTTCTTCTTTTTTTATTCGATTCTTTTTTATTCTTTTTTTTTTAGTAGTATACAGGTAATAGGCTATTTATCGTTTTATTTACAATACTTTTAATAAATTAATCGAAATAACCGGTAAGTAGTTGGGTGTACTTTCACACGTATGCGTATCCTCATAGGTTTTTCTCCGGCGCGAAAGTATTACTTGCTATTTATTTATTTGAGAATGTTAAAGTGAAAACCTTAACTCGAACTTTATTTTTGCTTTAGATTGCGTTGAAGATAAAAGATTCGCTTATGCCAAACGCGAACATGAGCTTTTTTTACATTTAACTTTTTGCTCTACTTTTGCGTTTCATGTTTAAATTTTATCCAATATTCATTTGTAACACATTAAATTAAACCGTGCTTAGACTGGTTTTGATTTTCCTGAGAGATACCGTATTTTCGAAGATCACACTGCCTTTCCATGACATACAAATAACAGTTCCATATGGACAAATCCTTTTATTTGACAGTGAAACAACAACAAAATCTCGGGGAATTCCGATCAGATATACAGCAGCCAGCGTCAGCAGATAAACTATATAAAAAATGGGAAAAGATGTAAGGGCATTTCCCCTATCCATAGGTCGTGTTTGATCCTGGTCCACAAAAATTGTAATTCGTACCTCTTGTCCACCAAAGGTTTTTTTTAGATGCGACCCCCCCTCTTTTGTTTAAAGTCCTGATGCCAATATTTAAGGGTAACTCCTCTAATTAGCCTATAATCAATTGGACAGAACTCCCCAAAACCTAACTAGAACACTCACTCCTGTTTCCCACCAAGTTTAATTGAGATCCAACAAAACACTCAGGCTGATCCGCGATGGCAAAAATTTGGGGAATCTATTCCTCTCATCACTGCCTCCCTATAAACAACCAGGAGACCAAAGTATCAAATTGGGGCCCTTACTCTGACATCCCCGAAAGTTTAATTGAGATCTGATTGCACCTGTAGGACATGCTTCTTCCAAAAAAGTTAGGACAACATTGGACTATCCTCTCTAGTAGATACCCTGCTGATAAGTCTCCCTAATCCACCCCTTCACCTTGCCTTAGACTCGCCTGTGCTTCCAGAGGAACCCAGGCATCAAGAAGGAGCCGTCAACTATCCTGCAAAGTTGCTGCTGCCAGTATATGCTCGCCACTGAGGTTGGATTGAGGTGTTTAGGTTTCGCAGATCTGTCTGATATGTTCAGTGCATGGTGTTTCTGGGTTTGCCACCGCGGCATGTACCCGATGGTTGTCATCAGAGCGCTGCGTTCGGTAGTCTGACATTTTCCATACATAGTACGAGGCCAAGGTATCTCAATCGACGAACTCTTATTACACCTATCACAAGAGGCATATCTTGTATCCCCATAATTCACCCCCGTGTCCCCAAAAAATAATTTTTCAAAGGCACAAACTTTACACTAGCTTTATCTGCCCATCACGTTTAGTTGAGACATAACAGCCCATTTTGGCAGATGTGAAAATGAATCACTCCTTCAGGGGGTCAAAGCCTAGTTAATAAAAGTTGACTTAGTTTTATATAGCTGCTTAATTAACATAACTTGCCAAATAATAATCGTTTAGATAATCATAACTGAAATCGTTTAGATATCAGTAAAAAATTTCATAACTCCTAATGACATATACATAGGATTTTACCTCAGGTAAGGCACATATCTAGGAGTAGGACGCAACTTAGAAGATTCCACACAAAAGCAGAAGGAGGGGATGATCCAGTCCCTCAAGACAAAAAAATTGATTATTATAACGCAATTTTAGATAATTCAACTTAAATAAGAAATTTCAGCACAAAAAAAAAATCAAATTTGAGATTTCCAGATTGATGTTCCGATGATTGTTTCCAAGAAACTTGAGTGATATAGATAACTGTTGATCTCAGGACTAGAAGAGATAATTTCATACTCTAAATGAGCTGAACGATAAATGATTCTTAATGTGTTTGTTTAGGGATTGGGATTTCGTTTTGCTTCTTGTTTATTCTATATGGTAGTCTAGAAGACAAATTCTATTTTTCTTGGAAATTAAAAGAGGCTCTGCATAAGTCAGAGAAGCTGTTTTTTTCTTCTCTGTTATACGATCTTCATCAGGAAAAATTTGTGATTTTCCTTTCCTACCGTTACTGAGCTACACACCGCTGATCACGAGAGAAAAAACGAAACTTCCCTTCTCTTATGCTCTAAAAGAATTCAACAGTAAACAATCCATAAGAAATTCACTTTGAGAACTAAGACAGTTTCGCTTCGCTTCTTGTTTATACAAATTTAATAGGCTAGAAAATAAATAATTTCCATTTTTTCTGTAAAATGGCTGGAAATTATAAGTCTAAGAGAAACTTTTCTTCTCTTTTCCACAAAATACACGAAGGGAAAAAAATCGATCTAACATTTCTTATCATTACCGAATAAGAAATTGCTGATCACGGCAAAAATAAGAAAATAAAGAAGGAGATTTATGCTTATTCTACCAAATTTAACTTATTGTTTAGATGTTGACATTCCCGCAGGCGCAAACCTATGGGGGGAGGGCTAAAGGGGCTGTAGCCCCCTCAGGAAAAAATTACGTTCCGTTTCTAAATGTTATTTAATCTGCTCGGTTTTATCATTTATTCCTTAGTCTTTACTCAAAACTTGTATTCAAAGACCTAAAATAAATTTAAAGTAATGCCTTAAAATGCCTTTTTATCTAAGGTATTTTTAAGGTTATCCGTTGGTTGGCCCAGGAGCCCCCGGTCAGTCCCCCTCCCCTAATTATTTTCTGAGTGCGCCACAGCATTCTCGTCATGGTTACAACCATTAGCAGAAGTCTCCAAAAGATCGGCCGATTGTCAAAGCTAGCAAGACGTTTTTCTTTAAAATAATCCAGAATTCTCTTCATCATTTAGATTAAAACAGGGGGACATTCCTTTTTCTTTTGAAATCATTTTGATCTTCTGGAATTATGCCAGAATTATGTTTACTACTATCGTAATCTTGCAGAAATGCATGTGCCAAAGACGAACAAAGCCTGCTTTGTAGTTCAGCCTACAGCAACGTGCTGTTTAAACTGGAATTAGCTTCCTTTGAAACTTTCATCCGTTTGCAAAATTTTTGATGCTATCAATAATTTTTAAATAAATATTTAAGAAGTCATATTTTTAATAAATATGATAATAGAAAAAGGTTTACATGATGGAGAGGTTCAAGAGCCCTGTGTCACAGGTCCGGCAGGACACCCTGTGTGAGAGTATAAGGCCTTGAAGCTACTGCAGCTTGTACTGTCAAACTTAGCAACTAGCGATAATAGAAAAAAAAAATACTTAGGGACTAGAGTGTTTAATCCGTCCGAATCTTTAAACCCTAAAAAATCCTTTAAAAGAAAAAAAAATGGAAAAGCAACAGCTCTGGGTATCTCTGAAACCACTTGTAATACTAGTTATGACAATTTGTTAGTTAAAAACTATCAACTACAAACGTGAACAAATTTAGTTAAAAAATACTTACCATATTTCATTGTGTGAGCTTCGCCAGCTGTCCAACAAAATTGTGTAAAACTACCCGTTATGGTAAGAAATGGCCAAATGGCCAGAATCAGCCAAGAAAACCAGCATGGCATTTCGCCGTTGGTTAAACGCACCCGGTCCCAGATCCACAACATCATCAAAAATTTCTCAACAAAATAATCAATGGAAGCTACTAAAATAAAGCCACCAAACAGTGCCGTGCCTGAAAGAATTGAAGTGCCGTGAAAGAATTGAACATAACTCTTAGATGAACTAAATTAGTAACAAATAAAATGAAAATATAGAAATATATACCACAAAGAATCAAATAACATAATTCTCCAATGAACCCTTAGGTGAAAACCACCAAAAGACACAGATAATCTTGACAGACAACTAATCTTGTTTCCGTTCAAGTTTGGATTAGACCTAATAACCTCTTTTCATTATTAGGTCTGACGAAAGCATGACACAGTTTCTTTTTATAAAAAATAAGTATGGGTAACAAATAAGGAGCATGGGCAACTTATAAGAATGGAACTGGTATTATTGTCAAACCAATACCATCCAGCGTTTGTCCATTCTTTAAAAAAAAAATTTCATTTTATTAGTGCTAAATTAGTAATAAATAAAATGAAAATGTAGAAATATATGTCTGAGATTTAAACATATGCCTATGGCAAAAGAAACAAATAACATAATCAAACTCGAATATTTCAGCTTCACATCCTGTAACCTTAATCAACATAAAAAAAAGAAAAACTATTTTTAAAGAAAAACCGAAAGCTCAAATCTGAAATCTTTTGGAATTGTTTACTGAAACTTTAAATTTTTAAAGGCTATATGGAGGCATTTTGCGTCTTATCAATTATAATGTATTATCTTATCATTATAAAGATACTATTCAATAACGTATTTTTGTATGTAAGGTAATGTACAAGTTATGGGTGCCTAAAAACATGATCAATTACAATTAATCTTAGTCAACTAACCCTGGATCCACGTACATAGATAATGGGTAGAATCCGAATAGAACTGAGTATATAAGAACCCGTGCCAATCATAAATAAAACTCTGAAAAAGACATTATGATAATAATGTATAAATAATGAATAGGATTTTCATGCTGAACCCAAATATGTAAAATTAGGTTACCATTCAAAGTTATTAGCCAGAAAGCGGGCGATAAGGATTATTCAATTCGGGACTTCTGAGAAATTTGTAGCAGAGGTTTAAGTCTCTTTCTACAAAATAATAAAATATCCATTTTTCGCGAGGACGTTGCTCACGAGAACATATACTTTTTTTTTTTTTTTTTTTTTTTTTATCACGAACGATAAAAAAAATTTCATACTTTCTTTAGTATTTCATACTTTTTTAGAAATTTTTTTTTTTGAAAGTATTTTCATACTTTTTTTAGAAAAAAAATTTTTTTTCATACTTATATTAGCAGATTTTTGCCACTTTTAAAGTAGAAAAGAGAGCGCACTACAGTAAAGCAAAAATTCTACCATTTTATCCAACAAAACAACGACTTCCGCCCAAAGAGAGGCAAAATCCAAGAGAATGAAAACTGACAGGCTGCCAACCGATTTAAAACTACCTAGCTTCGATTATTTTCAAGAAATGCGAGTATATTTGAACTAGATCTGCAATACTGGCGCCGCAAGGTGACAGGTTCCCCCTTTTTAAACCAATAATTTCAGCTTAACACAAAATATTAGATGAATATATATAACTGTACAAAAAGTAAAATTTTGTATGGGTGTTGGGGGATCCGGTAAAAACAGAGACAGGGCGTACTCGCCCCATGCGAAGAAATTTTAGGGGCCGCAAAATTTCACACAAATAATCAAACGGTTATAATTATTTTGTAATTCCTAAAATTTTATTTTTACTAAAATAAAGTAGATGACACAGTTGGCAGCAAGTGCAAGTAATTGAATCCGAAATTTTCTTTTTCCCCAATCTATTCTTTGAAAGTATTAAATAAAAAAAAAAACAAGTTTTTTTTTAACTGGAAGTAAGGAGCGACAGTAAAACTTAAAACGAACAGAAATTATCCCGTATAGTAAAGGGGTTGTCTCCTCCTCAACACCTCACTCTTTACGCTAAAGTTTGACTCTTTGTCACAACTCTACTTTCAAAAACCATAAAAAAAAGTTTAGCGTAAAGAGCGAGGTGTTGAAGAGGGGACAACCCCTTTACTATACGGAATAATTTCTGTTCGTTTTAAGTTTTAATGTCGCTCCATACGTTAAGTTAAAAAAAACTTGGGTTTTTTTTTATTTAATTTCTGAACGTTTTTGAATTAATGCATATTTTGATTTTGACTCTCCGCACGTAAATAATTAAAACTAAATTTGCATATTAATTTTTTTGGCTAAATGGCTTTTTCATAGTTTAAATCGGAAGATTTTGAGGAAAAAAGTAGCGGGGGAGGAGGCCTAGTTGCCCTCTAATTTTTGATTACTTAAAAAGGCAACTAGAACTTAGAATTGTTTTCGAATGTTTTCATTAGTAAAAAATATACGGAACTTACGAATTGACTTACGTAGCGAACTTCTATATTCACATGTTTTTGTTACGTATATGAGGGGGTTCACCCCTTCGTCAATAGCTCGCTCTTTACACTAAAGCTTAAATTTTGTCCCGGTTCCTTAAGAATGACCCCTGAATCACAAAGGCCGTACAATAAATAGTTGAAATTACTAAAAATACTTTAGCGTAAAGAGCGAGGTATTACGAGGAGGTGAACCCCTCATATACGTAATAAATTCTGTTCGTTCATTTGAACGAACAGTCCGCTCCTTACTTTCATTTGAAAAAACTTTTCATATTTGTTTTTTATTATTATTTTTTTAGCTAGAAAATCCTGCGCCCCTTTCATTGAAATTATCTCCCCCATGGAAAGTTCCTCCTATGTAATCCCCTTCAACTTCTCTCCCCCCGCCCAACCAAAAAAACTGTGAAAACGTCTATACACTTCCCAATAACCATTACTATATGTAAACACTAGTCGAAGTTTGTAACTTGCAGCCCCTCCCACGGGGACTATGGGGGATTAAGTCGGCCCCAAAGACATAGTTAATAGGAATTTCGACTATGGTGAATAAAATGGCTATCTCAGAATTTTGATCTGGTGACTTTGGGGAAAAATGAGCGTGGGAGGGGGCCTAGGTGCCCTCCAATTTTTTGGTTACTTAATAAGTGCACTAGAACTTTTAATTTCCGTTAGAATAAGCCCTCTCGCGACATTCTAGGACCACTAAGTCAATAAGATCACCCCTGGGAAAAAAAACAAAAAACAAAGCAAAAAAAATAAACACGCATCCGTGATCTGTCTTTGGGCAAAAAAATGCAAAATTCCACATTTTTGTAGATAGGGGCTTGAAACTTCTACATTAGTGTTTTCTGATACGCTGAATCTGATGGTGTGATTTTCGTTAAGATTGTATGACTTTTAGGGGGGTTTCCCCTATTTTCTAAAATAAGGCAATTCTTCTCAGGCTCGTAACTTTTGATTGATACGTTTTTTATGATATTTTGTGTTCAAATTTTGTTGGTGAATGAAATTTTTTTTTAAATTTGGCCTGTAAATCTTTGGGAGACAATGGTGGGAGGGTGCTAATCAAGATCTTGCCCCGGGCACAAAAGGGGTCATAATCGCCATTACCTAAAAACAAGACTTTCAGTTTGCAAGCTTATTAAAGCAAAATATAAGTTTTATTGTTTCTTTATTAGAATATAAAAGGCAAATTGCATAACTCTGGGGGATTGACCAATGCAATAGCCCTAAAGATACAGTTACAAGATCGTGCAACTATGCTGAACAAAACGGCTATCGGAAATTTTGATTGGAAGTGTTTGTAAAATTATGAGCTAAAGAAGCGGGCTGAATGTCCTCTAATCACTTTTGACTCTTAATAGTCTTAATATAATTAATCAATCTCTGAAGTTGCTCTTTATGCTAAACATTTCAGTTAGCATGGGCTAGGATTCGTTCTTTATTATAGTTTTCAAAATCAATTTCTACTGGTTGCTATCTACCGCTGCTACCATAATAATTCTTTACTATAAATATTACATTTGACATTTTGTCAAAAAATCTTGTAGTTTACATAATATCTCATACTAATCCCTATCTCTCGTTAACTCAAAATTACAAATAGGATGAAGCCTACGGCTTTTCTTAGTTTGAAAAGTAAGAGACGAATTTCAGAGAATCAAGCAGCTAAGTAAATCAAATATTGTAATAAGTCAAATATGACACCATACCTTAGAACAGCAACTTCTTAAAAGATGTTTGTATTATATTTTTCTTAACTATAATAAATATATTGACTTTAAATATAACTTTACAACCCTATACAAGTTAATATAGGCAAGATTTCGTTCTTTATTATAACTAAGTAAAGATATTGACTTTGTTTTACATATATTTCTGTTAATCATAAAAGCATATAGATATGACAAATTTCTGATGTTAAAATTACATAAGCTACTATAGTGTTACAGAAAAATGCAGCTTTTAGTAAAAAACAGATTTTATTTTAAAAATAACACTTTTTAATTACAAAAGATTTTTACCACATCAACTTCCCTTAAAAAGATCCATTAAGCAGCTCTACGATGTTTCAGTGCCCTGCTATCTGAGGAAAAGAAGAAAAAAAAAGATGTCGTATATACAGAATATCGTTGTTGTAGCCACTTTTCCTGATCTTCAAGCCAATATATTTCCCTTGTTGTTCAAGCCAAAGGACGGTAAGTTCCAGTTTAAGGGTTTCGGACAAGGCGGTTCTAACAGTGTACTACGTTTTTTGATCTGATTCTAGTTTTAGGTGTTAAGGGTTATTTCATCTTTTTCTATGGGGCGTGACTGTCTCTTACTAGCTTGCTAGCTACCGCTGCAACCAGGATTAAAGTAAATGTTTGGATTACTTGACTCGGATACTTTTCTCTGTCATACTTTCTTTTCTTTCGTTCGGTTCTTGACATCTTGTCAATGTTTAAAATTGTTCCCATAAAATCACGTGTCGAGTAATTAGGACCTAGCAAAAAACAAAACTAATTTTAGAATTTAGAGGTATTTTTCTAGTTTTAATTAAGAAATTTAATTATTGCTCCGACACCATAAGTAGTTTTGCAGATTACATAATAACTTTAGCAATCCTGAACTGAAAACTAAATTTTACAAATTGAATTTTTTTATGGAAATACACATTAAATCACACGTCGGGTAGTTGAAACTAACAAAAATAAAACTAGATTTTAAATCTTCAGGTATTTTTCTAGTTTTAATATAAAAAATTAAAACTAATTCTCAGACAACATAAATATTTTTGCCGTCTACATAATAGCTTTACATAATTGTTAGCTACCGCAGAGTTTATTATAAGAATAAATAACGTTTATATCACGGTTAAAATTGAATATCAAATAGAAGTAGCCAAGAAGTAAATAGACTCTTACCTATAACGGTCAGAGATCGCTGAAAGACGAGATTCATAACAGCACCAAGCAGAGAGAAACCAAAAAGCATACCAAATGAGATCCATCCAGAACTGATTTTGCCAAATAAAGAATATAGCACCAAGGTAATAACACCTAGGAGGAATCCCGTATGGAGACCCGTCATGAAGAGCCCGACATGGTAGACAAGCATACAAATTAGGCCGTATAGAAGACCGGCTGATAGAGATATTGCTAGAATCATTAAAATTAATCAGGCCACTAACAGAGATAAAGGACGCCCTATAAATTAACTCATAGGCGCAACACAAGGGGAGTTACCAGAATTCAGACGTAATCAATCAGCAATCAAAGGTAATAAAAAGAACAACCAAATAAAGAAAAACACAGAAATAAACCCAGAGTCACGAGATGGGGGATGATACCTGCGTTTCAACGTTAAACCATAATTATTTAAGCATTAGGTGACTCAGATAAAAAAAAAGTAATTCAAATATTTATCAGACAACTAAGAGCAAAAACATATCAACCCAGCTATAAAAATCGTAGTCTATGAGTCATAGATAGAATGTGAGTGGTGATATTGGTAATTCAGACTTCTAAACCAATGTATTAAGCATCAGATCCATTGATTAAAACCATTTAACATACAACCCAGAGTAATAAAGAACACCATAGAAATAAACTCATTGACACGAAATAAGGGTGCTACTAATGTTTTAGCCATAAAAAGTATTTCTTAAGCATTAGATCGCTCTGAAAAAAAATTAATTCAAAATTTATCAGGTAACTAAGCAATAAGAGATCACCCTTATAAAAAAAAACTCGTAGCCCATGAGTCATTGGCGCAACATAAGGGGTCTTACTGATATTCTAGCCTTCATAAGTAGTTTGTTAGCCATCAGATCCCCCGATTAATACTCATTAAACGTAACCAGGCAGCCAGAAGCAATAAAGAATATGCTAGAAATAAACTAATAGGCACGTTCATTATTCACTAGTTCACAATATTCACTAGGCGCTTTCGGCTGTGATAACTAAAAGGATGACGCATGCCATTTTGGTCGAAAATGAGTTACGTATGTATCGCAGACAAATCAGCACGAGGAATCGAATAGTACAGTCAGAACTGCCCTATCTCGTACCGTTGTGATGATAGAAGACATATACCACTATATGGCGTATGTTCTTTTTATCACGTCTTGTTTCAATTCAGAATGACAGAAGAGCAAAGTCTTAAAGCTGTAACATCGGTACCTGACATTTATCTCCTTTTTTGTCAAGGGAAAAGGAGATTTGTGCTACAAATTGAATAATTTTGAATTCACTCGGAATCTTTGAATTTAATTTATACCATTGAAAAGAGAATAAAGAGTTGGTTTAGAGTAAGTTCCTTTTATCTCCATTAGCCTAATCCTTCAGAGCCATCACAGCCGACAAACTTTTTTCCGGCTTTTGGGTCTCCTGAAAAGTTACACAATGGCGTAAGTCGCCCTTTTAATCATCACAGCCGCATTGCTTTTGAACTAGCAATTCAAAATGGAGATCCAAGTAAACAAACAATCGCAAAATTCCAACTGTGACCAGAGATTTCAACTGCATGTGGGTGTATAAAAAAAAAAAAAAAAAAAAAAAAAAAAAAAAAAAAAAAAAAAAAAAAAAAAAAAAAAAGAGATCAAAGATGTTATGACATATAAACTAACAATAATTAATGATATAAACTAATAACTTGAATCACCAAATTAGTTTTATTAAAATCAATAGAGCTGTGTAGCGTTGCAATTTTCCGCGTCTTCAAAAACGAGTAGCACATTGAAAGTCGAATTAGAATGTGAGAAAAACTATTATTATAAATATTGAATTTAAATAAAATCGCCTACTCATGGAGCAAGACTGCTTTTTCAGATATTGAGCTTGCCAAAAATAGTTTTTGAAGAATCGAATACGATGAAGGAAGACTGTTTTGAATAAATAACGAAATTTGGCCCTTTTTGCGACAGCATTACAACTGACGTAAATCCCTTAGCCACCCCTAACAAAATCCTGACCACGGCCCTACTGCAAAGCTGATTAGAAATTAAAACTCAAATTTAGGCTTTTGATATGCTTTCACACCACCCCCTAAGAAATCCTGGTAACGGGTCTAGGCATTTACCTCCCCCCCCCCAAAAAAAAAAAACCCTACCATGGAAAATCCCCCTCCCCATTGAAAATTCCCCCACACGCAACATTGAGTAGCCAAAAAGAAAGTAACCAACAATACAGGTACATAAAATGTCGACCAGATGTCATAGGCGGTAACAAAACAGACCAGATATCAAAAACAGTTTTAGGACAAAGGTTCATTGATCTCCAATCACTTTCGGCTTAAGAACCAAAAGTAATAGAATTCTCAGTTTCTGATTCAATTAACATTCTCCAAAGTTTCTATGACCATGATTCGGAGGTGAGAATAAGAAAGAGGCAATTCCAGGTCATTGTGGAGTTTAATGTTATTCTTTACTATCATAATAACAGCATAGATCAGAAATATTCCCAGAAATCAAGAGAGATTAAATATCACTTTCTACCTCCCGCTTCCCCACCCACCTTTCCCTTAAAACTAATTCTACATATACCTGGAAGCTCAATGAGGGGTGAAAATGTTTGTGCGACTTGTAAAAACGTAATAAAAATGCATAAGAACACATTTGCACTGCATTTTTTCTACTCCCCCCGACAAAAAAGTCCGGGATATGCCCCACGGGATTATATATCAATTTCTACATCCACCCTCTCTTCCTCTCTCCCTAAGAGCTAACTCTGTATTTACCAAAATTAAATAAAGCTTACAACAAGTTTCCCCCGAGGATTATCGTACCAAATCAAGGGTGCAAGAAGATCGGGAAAGGGCTCGTTTGGACAAAATTAAAATTTTAAGTGCCATTTTTGATCAAACAGAATGGAGGGCAACTAGCCCCCTTCCCGGCCCCTTTTTCCCCTTAAGATCTCCGAATGAAATTCCGAGAGAGCTTTTTCGTATATCATAATTGAAAGGTCCTATAAATATAGGACCTTTCTATAGGGCCTTGTCAAGACCCCCCACAGCCCTTAGGGAGAGGGCTGTAAGTTTTGCAATTTGTCCATTCCTTACAGATAGTATTTGTTACTTGGAGGGGTACGGACATTTTTAGTTCTGGTTTAGTTTTTATAGTTCTAGTTTTTTTTTTATAAGTCGGAAGTAATTGGAGACCATCCAGCCCCTGTCTCAAGTTTTTTCTTATAACTGGTCCTTCTGTTACCCCTTAGGACATCTGATTGACATTTTGAGGTACCTGTTCTATACTTTTTCTTTGGATACTCAATTTTGCGTGTGGGGGAATTTTCCATGGGGGGGGTACTTTACGGGAAAGTGGGTTGTTTAACTGAGAGGTAAACGCCGGCTCCACGGGTACCTCCATTTACGGATGCTTCAGAAAAGCAAAAGAGGTTCTATGCCAGATTGTGTATCAAGCTTCTGGTGTAAAATTGGAAGATAAATAGAACGTCTTAAAATAGGGCAAAATGAACAGTTGATGAACTGGTTAGCAAAGGAATTTATTTGTTAACTAGATCGTGCTAATTAACTTTATTTTATATGAATTTTCTAATGAGCTGAAAGGAACCCAACATCAGGACATTGCAGACTACCGATGAGGAAAAGGATAGGGGTGTTTCATTTATTCTCTAAACAGTGCAAGCTCTCAAAATAGGTCAATCTTTGCCCTTGGTGATGAAATAAATATAAAAAATGCCACAAATCTTAGTTCTGGGGAAATTTACTGTTACGATATGAGCCATGTAGAGTTCTTGGTTGTTGGCATGTGATATATTGTTAAAGACCAACTAGCTAGAAAATGCATACGGAAATCGAATTCAAATAAAGGTCTGATGCTAGGTAACCACATAGTATGATGCATTCAAAATGCAGATTTAAATCAGGAGAGGCTGGCCTTCCAGTCGTAGGACATAACTAGCAACCTGACAAGATGTTTTCGATAGTCCAAGCTCATGCGAAAAGAATTTTCAAAAGGAAAATCCTATACTTTCGTTGTCTGGCCGACTTAAAAAACAACATCACGGAACACAATCGGAAATCCTTAATACTTCTCAAGCACATGTTTACCACCTTTGAATTATTATTCCTTCTTCACTAGAAAATACTTATACCTATTACATAGGGACCATGAATAAGGCCAAGGCCAAGCTTTAGGTGAAAGCTTTCAGAGAAAGAAAATTTGCCAGGCACGATGCTTTGCCTACAGCAAGGAGCACGTTGCTAGCACTCGGACTTCTCTTGACGACGAAAAATGACATTCAACTAGACGCCGATATAGTAAGTAAAGCCTAGAAAATCAGAATTGCTGCTGCACAATTTGATTTCATCTACATACTCAGCTTCATGAGACTTCTGCTGAAACAGGCCAACAATCTTACTGGTTATATCCAAGCTGAGGATATTAACATCCTGCCAGGGGCCTATCACACAATTGAAAGAAGTGACATTAAACGCATGCCCAAACATCGCTGATAAATACAACAAAAGAAGGACTGAAGCATCAGCAATTCTCCCTAAGACAATCGTTTCGGATTCGAACATGGAATATAAACAGCCGGATAATTACGCTCTACAAACAGAATCCAGCCACCTCCACAGACTACACTCTATTCCAGCAAGAACTAGAAGTTTGACTTCTTCTTCAGCTGCCCCTGATCTGAAATACAAGGAGTTCTGCACTCTATAAATGCGATCAGTAATAGCATTCCTAGTTTCAGATATGGAAGAAACTGTCAGAGATGCGAAAAAAAAAACATTTCCTTGAGGATGGGTGCCATGTAAATGGTGAACTAAGTTAGTGCAGTAGCTCCGTAGCACTATTCGCATTATCCGTAGCACTATCTCTTCATCCGTAGCACTATCTCTTCACACAAGACACCCAAGAACGGGTCACTGACAGAACACTTGAAAATGCTTTAGAAGTTGCAAAACACCTGAAACATAGTCTTCTGTTATTAGGGGAAGCGATCCGTAAGGCAAAGAGTGTTCCTTTTATGATGGCTAAGGGAGGAAATATAAATAGCAAGATCAAGTTATTGAAAAATATTCTTAGATGAACGGTCAATGAGTAACGACATGACAATTTACTGACACTATCCTGCGACTGTTATCTTCTGAACTACTGTTACTTTTTTCAAATAGATCAAAGATGGAAAAATCAGGAGCTTAAAATCAAGCTCCTGCAGAATCCTCTTCACCCCCCAAGAAATTATTATCTGTGTACCTGCTTGATTGTGTTTATCCTTGAACCAAACTTGGTTCAACAACATGAATCATTTCTTATAGTGAAATATAGATTTCAAATAAAAAAAAAAACTCTCCGAGTATTGAACAAATTTTCACCAAACACATCTCAGAATTCCTCTTTCTAAGTAAAAGTATGTAACAACGGTATAAAAATGCATAGAAATCCGATTATTTAACTGAAGGTTCGTGTTTTAAAGTCTTTTTCCGTTTTTTAGAGTAAAGAAAAATAAAATTTTTGTTTGTTATGCAATTCAATAAAAGTGTTGTAAGAATTCCTTGATAAAATTCTCCAAAGAAAATTAGACTTTTAATTAAAATCTAAATTCCAATGAACAATAGTTACACTCAATTTAAGCCTGTTCTGCAGTATTTAGTTCTTCTGGATCTGCACTGTAAGTGATGCTGGTAAGTAAATGGTGGTAACGCGTACAGACTTAATTTACATTAAAACCATGCTATAGCCCTAGTTCCCTCTCTTATCAAACGCCGATACTCTTTTATTATCGGTATTTTATTACTGCGCCATATTACTAATCACCCATCAACAAAGCTTAGTTAAGGAGACTTACCAACTTTCCCTAAAAATGGCAGTCTTTCTTCCTCTTGGCAGATCAGGAATACAACAACAGAAGAAAACATGAATCCAGTTAAAAACATAATGGCTCGAAAACACCGATAACCTGAATCAATGAAAACAAAATTACCTTGAACATAAAGAAAACATGAAAAAAATAAAAGATCTTAAACACAAAAGGAAACATGAAGCCAGTTAAAAACACAATAGTCCCTAAAACACCTATAACCTGAATCGATGAAAATAAGAATATATTGAACATAAACAATGGCGACTGGTTAGAAGGTTTGCTTCTATTAAAAGCAATTATAACAAAAGATTAGATGAGACAGTGTGCTTTTATTTGGCAGATCCTCAGAAAAAAAACTCATTCATTTAATATTATTAATTCTACAGAAAAGTGGAATAATTCTTTATGCATCAGTCCCTGGAAAACGAACAAAAAAGTGACATCATTTTCATAGTTTCTGTACTTAAAAAGCTTAGTCTTTAGAGCTTATATGCCTCCGCCATCTTTTACACCACTCAGCAGAAGCGAAGATGTTAAAAGTAGAATAGCCAAGTCACAGGGTATTTTCTGACAGTTAAAAAAAAAGTTTAGAAGAATAGGAAGATAAGTCTACAAACCAAGATTAGAATATTAGAAGCTACAGTGATGACAGTAGTCTAATATGGCTCTGAAGAATGAGCACTCCAAAAAGCGAATGAAGCTTTGCTGGATGTTTTCCACAAAAATTGCCTACAGATTGTTCTGGGTACCCGGCTTACTGACCGTATTTCAAACAGTAGGCTGTACAAAAAGTGTGGTTCAATCCCACTTTCTAGGGCTATAATGAGAAACAAGGTTGAGATGGCTGGGGCACGTTTTGCGTATGAAGGAGAACAGATTACCAAAGATTGTCCTTTCGGCCAACCATCTAGGGCTAAACAGAAAGCAGGTCGTCTGCGGTTGGGGTGGGAGGATGTCATAAAAAAAATTCAAAGGAAATGGGAACTTCCTGGGAAGGTGTAAAGAGTGATGCTTTGAATAGATTGGGATGGAGAAGGAGCGTGCGTAGCTGTGTTGACCACAGGCGGCTTGGTACCACGGCGAGTTGTTAGTAGTAGTAGTTACCCAAATGAGTAGCATACGTTAGAAACTGCAAACGAACCACGAAGCAAATTTTTAGCTTCTAATCCGCACTAGTTCAAGCTTGCTCACAGGCCTTGGGTTGGGTTGAGTCAAACAGGGCTCAATTTGAATGGGGGTTAAGTTATACAAGGGTTGATTTAAACAGGGGTTCAGATGAACGAGATTTCAGGGGGTTGAGTTGCAGGGGGGTCCAGTTAAACAGGGGTTCAGTTGCACGAGGGTTCATTTACATGGGGTTATTGCATAGAGTTCAGTTGCACCTGGGGTCAGATGTAAGAAGGATTCAGTCACACAGGGTTCAGCTAAACAAGTCTTCAATTACACACACATCTTTGCAACATAGTGTATGCTGTTTTGTGAGGCCTGGAAAAATAATAAATAATATTCTCTTCCCTAACACAAAAACTCTAAGTCCCCTGACGTTGCCCCTCCTTGCTCAATAAAAAAAGACATGCCTTTCATGGATGTTTTAAACTCACCCCTAATACACGAGACAAAACAAGATGTGCTTAAAAACTATAAATACAGTTTGTCACCTTTTGAAGAAGTTTAATGACCCCAAGCAATCTCTCTGATGGAACATAGATGCTTGCCTTTAGGGAAAAAAAAAGAAAAAACAACACCTGCTCTCTTTTAAGCATCCAAAGACCAATTGAATGATCATATTTCAACTCTCCCCGGAAACAATTACCCACTCCCTAGCATCTATAGCACATGTCATAGTTTTCATATTAGGTATTGGTCAATATGCATCTTACCAACACTGTAAATTATATAAAATAGATTACCAAAAAGACTGTACACCATTCCAAATATGAGATATGTCCCACATATAATACTGATTGATACATCATAGTTATAATCCAAGTAGGTACACCTCGCACTGGCTGTCCGAGTATTATTGTCAGAATCTTTCCGAAATTCTAGCAGGCGTTCATGAAGTACATCCATCCTGAAACAAATGATTGTAAATACTTCACGACGTCAGAAGGGAATCTAAAAGTATGTTTGAAGACCAAACTGTCTTGGGGCCCCTTTGAATTTATCTTAAATAGGATAAACTCCCCCGCTAACACATCTTCCCCTTCCCCCATATGCAGGTATTCTAACTTGATTAGGGCTAAAAGTTATACTAACTGTTGACTAGGATTAGCATATATGTTCAATCAAGGTTATAGGCTTTTCCATTTGTTATGAAAGCCTATAGCCTTAATAGATAATATTTACCTTAATTCGCACTTTGGAGCGGTATTAAGGTCCATACAGGATCAGCAAATTAATAAAATAAAAACAAATAAACAAATATAAATTAATATTTATAATTAATATTTACTTTTAATAGAGATACAAGGTTTTGGCTTTGTATACCTATGCATAAAAACTAGAGTATGAGTAATTATTATGCACAAAAAATTGTCACAAACATGATAAGTAATTGTCAGAAAATGACTCAATAGAACTTATACCAGTATTTGCAACAACCTGGGACTATAAACCAACTTTGAGCCTTGGACTTATTAAAAGAACCATTACTAGTGGGTCATGTAGAATGTATTTGAAGCTGCATAAGGCAATTGTGAGACCAGTCCTGCAGTTCGGAACCTACCTTGCTGGTCCCTTTTCCAAAAATGATACTCTGCTGATTGAAGGTGTGCAAAGGAAGGCCACTAAATGTGCATCTGCACAGGCGAACTGCAGGCGAACCGGCGGTCTGCAGGCGAACCTGCAGTTCGGAACCTACCTTGCTGGTCCCTTTTCCAAAAATGATACTCTGCTGATTGAAGGTGTGCAAAGGAAGGCCACTAAATGTGCACCTGCACAGGCGAACTGCAGGCGAACTGGTGAACAGGCGGTCTGCAGGCGAACCTGCAGTTCGGAGCCTACCTTGCTTGTCCCTTTTCCAAAAACGATACTCTGCTGATTGAAGGTGTGCAAAGGAAGGCCACTAAATGTATCTCTCAACTTGGCGAGAACACTATAGTGAAAAGCTATCCACCTTAAGGCTAACATCTTTAACCCTCTAATGTAGGAGCAGTGACATGCTACTGACGCACAAACATGTTAACCAAGGCCAAAACAAGCTCTTTACTCAGCTAACAAATGAAAGGCAAACATGAGGTCGCTCCAAGAAGCTTTATAAGACCTTAGTTAACTAAATAATTAGACAAGTTTTTTTTTAGCAAAAGGGTTATCAATGATTGGAACTGTTTAAGTGAAGAGGCCACGTCATTAACATCAGTTGAAGTTTTCAAAAGGAAATTTGACAAAGAATGGCAAGCCAAACCTTCAAGAAACAAATGGAGCTGTCCATCACTCATGTCTTATAAATAGTGATAAATGTATATGTACATTTAGCATAAAAGAGAAGAGGTAGGGTACTCTAGCACCAAATTTGCATGCTCTAGCAGAAATTGATGCTGTGCAGCTGTGTCAACCCTAAGCCATAGAAGAATGATCTCCTGATCAAACTTACTGATGATCACCACTACAAAGTGGGCTTAGGTTGCATCTATCTAGTGCTCTCCTGGTCAGATGGCATGTCATTGGGCTGTAAACACAGTCACGACCTTCTTTTTTTATTTTGTGTAAAGTGTAAACATAGTTGTCATCTGAACACCACACCTGAATAGATTCAGCATTGTACCGTATTTTACTCCTAGATAATTTCTAGATAATTGAATATAAAGTAAATAAATTTTACAAATTGAAAAAAATTCCAAATAACAACACTAAACAATTGGTACATATGCAAAAATAACACTCTATCATATCTATCACTGGATTATGGCAATCCAACACTTGTGCAATTCCAAAGAAGGCAAAGTTCAAACCGTTTTACAATACATATGAACTCACTTCGAATACCAAAGGATACCCAGGTACAGAATCTAGGGATAGCTTTAAATAGTATGCTCTCCTCTTGATCCATAGAAGAAATTAAAGCCAAGCGGCTTAAAAAATAAAGGCCAATACACAGACTGAAAGGTTTCCCTGAGGGTGCCAAGACAAAACTAAACTTCTATAAAGAACATTAGTATCTCCGAGTTGATTATAGCCTCCAAACATATGGCTCTTATATAACAGCACCATCAAAGCAACTTTAGATCAGGCAAAATACTGCTCTTTAAATTCGCAAGATCCAGCATCAAACAAAATTGAGTTTTCTTTCGAATGAAAACAAGATACAAACGACTGCAAAGCATTAGGAAATCCTCCTCATGTACACAGAAACTGTAGCACCACTAGACAACATCATTTACACTTGGCCATTTAGACTTACACAACTTTCTTGAATATTGCATGAAATAACGCCAATCTCCTTATTTCATTGATAAAACCCACTCCAAAAAAATACAACCTGCTAATCTATGTAAACAGCCTGGTGTGAATTTAGACTTTACTTCAAATAAGAGAGAAAAAACAAATCTCACCTACACCAAATCCCATTTCTTTTAGCAGCTAAATAAAATATATAAAGATCAGAGCCCAATATAAAATGGTGCATGTTAATGAATTGTAAGCAGAGATATTCCTAGGGGGAGGGGCCAAAGCTAGAGAATTGCCCAGTTTGATTCAATTTTCACTTTGATTAGCCTTCTTTTTTTCTTACAGCGTATTTGAGTCAGGAGGGGGGCGCTGTAACTAATTTTTCCCAAGGCACTACAAACCCTAGGAACAGCTCTGACAGCTTTTGCTAACCATAACTATAACTCTAAGAAAAGGGAGCTTTGATAATAATATAGACATGAAAAGAAATAGCTTTTTAGACTGATCTCAAATATACAAAATTCAAAGTTACCCATCAAAAGCTACAAGTTGGAGAATGTTTACCTGATTTCTGACAAAGGAGAAACACTTCTCAAAGGGCAAGTGATCCTGACAAGAATTATACTATCAAATTCAGTGTATCAGAGTACCTTTTTGTGGAGGTTTCAAGTCCTTGTCTACAAAATGCAAAATTTGAATTTTTAGTGTAGACAATCACTGATGAACATTTATTTATTTCCCCCCCTCCCCCTTGGGATCATTTTATTGAACAAATGGTACTTGAATATTAGGATAAGGCTCATTAGAAAAGAAGTTGAAAGTTCTATTGCTCTTTTTACGTAGCAAAAAAAATATACCACAGCAAAGCAGCATTTTTTAGTCAAAAAAGATAATTTTGGCCTAAAGGATATCAATAAGTTATCGAGCGAAAATTCAGAGTCCCTCAATCTTCCATTATGTCAGCAGAGATACAGGTCATCAACATTTCACTTGAAACCCAGCTATGTAACACACTTAGACCAAGCAGATATATCACATTCCTATATTCAGAATCTGTGCAACCACTTCTAGCAAGTCAAATTATAATATCTTTGAAACCTCCAAACTAATAGTCTTGACTCTACACTGACTCCAAACTAGCTAAACTGTCCTATTACAGCATATTTCACACCACATGGGAATACTAGAACAAAAATTGAATAAACACCACAAATAGCACTAGCCCTACAGACAACTAGGAGAAGACCGCTCCCTATTCAAGACATCCTCAGTCTAAGAACCAGCAGAACAGCCATTTTATGCCCTTTTCACAACCCAACACGAAAACAACACCTATTGCAGCATCAGATTTAATGGCGCAATGTTCAACAAGCACCCTCAAATGTACCAAATGTCAATATCCTTGATTTTGTCACTTGCAAGCACCATCCAATGGTGCTTCATTTGTTGACTCTGCAATTGCAAAATCATAAAATTTTCACTTACAAGAACCCTGTACTTTCCAAACAATCAATATATAGGACCTATAGTGGCCTACACATGAAGAGAAGGCAATATGTGTTTATTTTGTTCAAACCTTTAATTTGAGGTAATGTCAACAAGCAGCAGAGGTTTGATAGTGGCAAGACAAGTAGAATTAGAGCTAGATGGACTAATATTGGCAATCTTGTTGGATATTGATCTCAAGTCCACTTAATGGTACACAGTGATTGATGAATGAACAAATAGATTGGGCTCCATGCCAAAATAGATCAGGTATCCCTCTCTCTCTCTCTCTCTCTCTAGTGGTCAGTTTGAAGAAGAAGGAAAAGAAAATTGCAAACACAATCATCCCAAATTTTGAAAATACTATTATTTATAAAAAATATCCTTCTTACTACCATTTAGAGGAAGACTTTAGAGGAAGACTCAAAATTCAAAGGTCTGATGATAGCCTCAACAACACCATGGTTACAGTTGAAGAAAGGTCAGATACCAACATAGCCTAAATTGCAGAATTCATCACAACAGAAAACTATAAAGGAGGAAGCATTCAAACAGCCCCCAAAGGGCAATATCAAGTATTCCAGTCCTCTCCCTCCCCTTAATCCCAAGCAACATCAAGTTTATTCCAAATCCCCAGGAGAGACCATTCTTAATGAAAAATATGCAACCGATAAGGCTTTCGCTCTTTAAGCCTCTAAGGTAACACTTCAGCATCAGAACTGCTACAGATGGTTGATCAAAAGCTATTCCAGAAACTAACCATGCCAATTTGGAAAGACCAAAAGAAATTCCAGGAAATTAGAAACACACCAAGTCCTTCCCCACACCCGACATTCCAGATACTCTTTGGTCACCAAGATCATTTTACACCCCACAATTATCTCCAATCCATGTCACCTGTTCATCATCATTCTCATCACCAGCCAGTGATAGAAAACTATGATACACATGCCATAACTAGCCTCATAGCCTAGGCCATAACAACCACTTTCCATTCTCTAAATAAAATGCCCAATGGAATCAAAGCAGTTATCTTACAACAAATAGCAGCAATACAAAAACAGCACTAAAGATTCTCTAATTGAATACACAATCACTATCCAAAGTGAAATTTGAACAGCTACTTGCACATACCAAACAAAAGAACAATCATGTTGTCTGCCTCTAAAAACCACACCTTGATCCAGAAAGAATGAGATACTGACTCTATAGAAAAGAAAGATCATTAGGTAGGAGAGGGGGAGGTATAGCTGCCTTTGTAAGGAAAAATGTTAAACACATATATACACAAACCAAAGGATTGCTCAAATAAGGTAGATGCAGTAGCATTGAAAATGGCTCTAAAGAGAGAGAAATACTATCAACATACTCCTTTTAAAACATCAATATTGGCATCACACAGATTGAAGACCCATTAAGACTGGAAAACTAATTTTTTCCTACCACTGATGAACAAACTGATGCCAGACAGAGCCATTTTTAAATATGCACTGTCCCACAACTACTAATAGACCACTATATCATACCAGTGGAAACTTGCAGATTTGTATATGAAGAAAATTAGTCTAAACTGACATCTAACATTAATAAGGCAAAGTGGGCAATGTTTGAAAAAAAAAACTGGCTACAAACCTATTCAAGAAATACATGAGCCAGAACCTTGTGTCAAACAAGACCTAAGAGCTCAAATGGCACTTGTGGCGAGGTCGGAAGAGCCAAGAGCTCGTATGGCATGAGCTCTAGCAAAATTTTAAGAATCCTTCAACCCCCAGATAGTCGAATCAGGGAAAACGACTTTATCAAGTCAATTTGTGCAGCTCCCTGACACACCTACCAATTTTCATCGTCCTAGCAAGTCCAGAAGCACCAAACTCGCCAAAGCACTGAAACCAATACCCCTAACTTCCCCAAAGAGAGTGAATCCAGTCCGGTTATGTCAATCACGAATCAAGGACATTTATAAGCGTTTTCCAAGATTTCCGGTCCCCCCCCAGATTCCACCAATCTCAACAGCTTTGGTCGGTATTTGAAATAAGAGCTCTGAGACATGAGTTCCTTCTAAATATTAAATTTCATTAAGATCCGATCACCCATTCTCAAGTTAAAAATACCTCAATTTTTCCAATTTTTTCAAATTAATAACCCTCAGCTCCCCCATAGAGAACGGATCCGTTCCAATGATGTCAATCACGTATCTATAGCTTGTGCTAATTCTTCCCGTTAAATTTCATCCCAATCCCTCCATTCTAAGCGTTTTCCAAGATTTCCGGCTCCCCCTCCAACTCCCCCCAATGTCACTGGATCTGGTCGGGATTCAAAATGAGAGTTCTAAAGCACAAGATTTTTCTAAATATCAAATTTCATTAAGTTCTGATCACCCGTTAGTAAGTTACAAAAACGTCATATTTTCTAATTTTTAAGAATTACTCCCCCCCCCCCAAAAAAAAACTCCACTAAAGAGAGCGGATACAGTAGTATTTGGGACTTGTGATTATTTTTCCCACCAAGTGTCATCCCGATCCTTTTACTCTAAGCGTTTTCCAAAATTTTAGGTCCCCCCCCCCGCTCTGAGACAAGATTTCCTTCCAAACATCAAATTTCACTAAGATCTGATTAATCCTTGATAAGTCAAAAATACCTCATTTTTTTCTAATTTTTCAGAATTAACCCTCTCCAAACTTCCCAAAGAGAGCGGATCCGTTTCAGTTATGTCAATCACGTATCTAGGACTTGTGATTATTTTTCCCACCAATTTTCATCCTGATCCCTCGGCTCTAGGCGTTTTCCAAGATTTTAGGCCCCCCTAACTCCCCTATTGTCACCGGATACGGTCGGGGCCTAGAATAAGAACTCTGAGACACTATATCCTCCGAAACATCAAATTTCAATAAGATCCGATCGCTCCTTCATAAGTTAAAAATACCCTCCCCTAACTCCCCCAAAGAGAGCGGATCCGTTCCGGTTAGGTCAATCGCGTAGTCAGGACTTGTGTTTATTTTTCCCACCCAGTTTCATCCCGATCCCTCCACTCTAAGCGTTTTCCAAGATTTTGGGTTCACCACCCCAACTCCCCCAATGTCACCTGATCCGGTCGGGATTTAAAATAAGAGCTCTGATACAGGATATCCTTCCCAACATCAAATTTCATTAAGATCCGATCACCCGTTCGTAAGTTAAAAATACCTCTTTTTTCTAATCTTTCCAATTTAACCGTCCCCCACTCCCCCCCAGATGGTCAAATCGGGGAAAGGACAATTTCTAATTTAATTTGGCCTGGTTCCTGATACGCCTGCCAAATTTCATCGTCCTAGCATACCTGGAAGTGCTTAAAGTAGCAAAACCAGGACAGACAGACCGACAGACAGACCAACAGAATTTGCGATCGCTATATGTCACTTGGTTAATACCAAGTGCCATAAAAACTAACAATCTATTTTAAAGAAGTAGTAAGGGCAGCAATACTTAGAAACCTGAACAAACAATATCATCAAAGGAAACATCTAAACCACGGTTAAATGATGGGTGCCAAACCACAAAAGAGATGCAAAAAGAATCCCATCTCCACAACAGATATCCAGTAAAAAAAAGAACCCACTCAATACTTAGAAGAGACACATAGAAGGCTAAAGCTCTAAGACCTACTTGAATAAGGTTGACAAATATACACTTAGCCTAAATAGAAAACAATCCAATTTATAAACAGGATTATGGAAGCAGGAAAAATGAATAACAAGAGCTAAGAGCTCATATGGCACTTGTGACGAGGTCGGAAGAGCCAAGAGCAAAGAGCTGATATGGCATGAGCTCTAGCAAAATTCTAAGAATCAATAGATTGATTTAAAAGGAAAATCAGAGACTTAATGCCAGTCAAGACTTAAAATAAGAGTTCTGATACACGAGATCCTTCTAAATATCAAAACTCATTAAGATCTTATCACCCAATCGTAAGTTAAAAATACCTCATTTTTCCAATTTTTCCTCTCCCTTCAGCCCCCCAGATGGTCGAATCGAGGAAAACGACTTTATAAAGTCAATTTGTGCTGGTTCCTGACACTGCTACCAATTTTCATTGTCCTAGCATGCCCAGAAGCACCAAACTCACCAAAGCACTGCCCCCCCTAACTCCCTCAAAGAGAGCGGATCCAGTTTGTTTACGTCAATCACGTATCTAAGACATTTGTTTATTCTACCCACCGAGTTTCATCCCAATCTCTCCACTCTAAGCGTTTTCCAAGATTTCCGGTTTCCCCCTCCAACTCCCCCCAATGTAAACAGATCTGGTCGGGATGTAAAATAATAGCTCCGAGACATGAGTTCCTTCTAAATATCAAATTCCATTAAGAACCGGTCACCCGTTCTTAAGTTAAAAATACCTTCATTTTTCTAATTTTCTCGAATAAACACCCCCCCTCCAACTCGCCCAAAGATAGCGGATTCAGTCCGGTTATGTCAATCATGTATCTAGGACTTTTGCTTATTCTTCCCACCAAGTTTCATCCCAATATTTCCACTCTAACGTTTTACAAGATTTCCTGTTTCCCCCTCCAACTCCCCTAATATCACCAGATACGGTCGGGATTTAAATTAAGAGCTCTGAGACACGAGGTCCTTCTAAATATAAAATTTCATTAAGATCTGATCACCTATTCGTAAGTTAAAAATACCTAATTTTTTTTTCTCTCCCTCCAGCCCCCCAGCTGGTCGAATCGGGGGAAACGACTGTCATCAAGTCAATTTGTGCAAGTCCCTGACATGCCTACCAATTTTCATCATCCTAGCATGTCCTGAAGCACCGAACTCGCCAAAGCACTGGAAATCCCCCAACTCCCCCAAAAAGAGCGGGTCTATTCCAATTATGTCAATCACATATTTTGAACTTGTGCTTATTCTTCCAGTCAAGTTTCATCCCGATCTCTCATTCTAAGCGTTTTCTAAGATTTCTGGTTTTCAATATTTCTGTTTCACCCCTCCAATCCCCTATGTCCCCAGATCCGATTCGAATTGAAAACGGAGCATCTGAGACACAAGATCTTTCTACATATCAAGTTTCATTAAGACCCGATCACCCACTCTTAAGATAAAGATACCTCAATTTTCACATTTTCAAACATTTCCGGTTTCCAACTCCCCCCAATGTCACCGAATCTGGTCGGGGATTCAAAATAACAGCTCTGAAGCGCAAGATCCTTCTAAATATCAAATTTCATTAAGATCTGATCACCCATTTGTAAGTTACAAATATCTCATTTTTTCTAACTTTTCAGAGTTAGCCCCCCACTCTAAGCAATCTAAGTGGAGCGAATCTCTCCACTCTAAGCGTTTCCCAAGATTTCCTGTCCCCCCCATGATTAATGGGGGGGATTTAATAATCGGGATTTAAAATAGGATATCTGAGTTACGAGGTTTTTCTAAATATGAAATTTCCTTAAGATCCAATCACTCCTTTATAAGTTAAAAATACTTCATTTTTTCTAATTTTTCAGAATTAATCCCCCCCAACTCCCCCAAAGAGAGCGGTCCGTTCCGGTTATATCAATCACTTATCTAGGACTTGTTCTTATTTTTCTCACCAAGTTTCATCCCAATCCTGCCACTCTAAGTGTTTTTCAAGATTTTGGGTTGCCCCTCCAACTCTCCCCAATGTCACCAGATCCAGTCAGGATTTAAAATAAGAGCTCTGAGAAACAAAATCCTTCTAAATATCAAATTCGATTAAGATCCGATCATCCATTCGTAAGTTAAAAATACTGAATTTTATTCTAATTTTTCCAACTTAACCGTCCCCCACTCCCCCCCCAGATGGTCAAATCGGAAAAACGACTATTTGTAATGTAATCTGGTCTAATCCCTGATACGCCTACCAAATTTCATTGTCCTAGCTTATCTGGAAGTGCCTAAACTAGCAAAACCAGGACAGACAGACTGACAGAATTTGTGATTGCTATATGTCACTTGGTAGATAACAAATGCCATAAAAACCTTAAGCACCTTCTACTTCTATCTGGGAATCAACTTGAAGCTGATGACAAATAAGCTGAAGCATTTTTGGATATCTACAAAAAAGAATTACCAAGGAAAAACAGTCAAAGACAATGAGAGATTAAATAGTGCCTCTGAGCCAACAGCCCTTGTGCAGTCATTTACAAGAGTTGAATTTCTACTAGCAATAAAGTCCAGGAGAAGACAAAACCCATGTCTCCTGGATATCAAAGGCACATAGAAATTTCAAAGAAGGACTCCATATTACCCAGGCAATAAAAAAAAATAATTTTAATGTCTACAGGTGCATACTTAAGGGAGCAAATGACAATGCAAATTCATTTTGACCCATCATAACCCTTGGAAAACAATTTAAAAAGGGTATAAAACTGCGTGCAGTAGATGCAGATTCTACTGGATGCAGAGGCTTACAACATTCTACCAAAGCCCCTAACTGTATTAAGAGTACACCACTAAACCACATATACTACACATAAAAAGATAAACTTGATGGAAATAATTCATGCACTGAGATTTCCTGAAACAATAAGTATATTTATTGACGACTTTCTATATCAAACCGTTCGTGGTAACGAACTGTAGTAAGGAGTGACCCAGCTCAATAGTAACCAAAACTCTAAAAAATGGTATTTGGTTATTTTGGAATTTTGTTATCAAGAGCTACATCAAAACAATCGCATTTTAATGCTGATTTTAAATATATTAGTTTAGTCAAGTTTAGTCTTACCCATCAAAAGTTACAAGCCTGAGAAAATTTGCCTTATTTTAGAAAACAACCCCTAAAACCCTAGAATCTTAACGAAAATCACACCATCAGATCGTATCAGAGAACCCTATTGCAGAAGTTTTAAACTCCTATCTACAAAAACGTGGAATTTTGTATCAAACAGTTCGTGGTAACGAACTGTAGTAAGGAGCGACCCGGCTCAATAGTAAACGAAACTCTAAAAAACGGAATTTTGATGCTAAAATATACATCAAAAGAATCGGATTTTCATGCTGATTTTGAATATATAAGTTTCATCAAATTTAGTCTTTGTCATCAAAAGTTAAGAGCCTGAGAAAATTTGTCTTATTTTAGAAAATAGGGGAAAACAACCCCTAAAAGTCACAGAAACTTAACGAAAATCACACCATCGCATGCGGCGTATCCGAGAACCCTATAGCAAAATTTTCAAGCTCCTATCTACAAAAATGTGGAATTTCGTATTTTTTGCCAGAAGACAAATCACGGGTGCGTGTTTATTTGTTTGTTTTGTTTTTTTTCCCAGGGGTCATCGTATCGACCAAGTGGTCCTAGAATGTCGCAAGAGGGCTCATTCTAACGGAAATGGAAAGTTCTAGTGCCCTTTTTAAGTGACCAAAAAAATTGGAGGGCACCTAGGCCCCCTCCCATGCTCATTTTTTCTCCGAAGTCAACAGATCAAAATTTTGAGATAGCCATTTTGTTCCGCATAGTCAAAAACCATAATAAATATTTCTTTGGGAATGACTTACTCCCCCACAGTCCCATGGGGAGGGGTTGCAAGTTACAAACTTCGACCAGTGTTTACATATAATAATGGTTATTGGGAAGTGTACAGTCGTTTTCAGGGGATTCTTTTGGTTTTGGGGTGGGGTTGAAGGGAGGGGGCTATGTGGGAGGATCTTTCCTTGGAGAAATATGTCATGGGGGAACAGAAATTCAATGAAAAGGGCGCAGGATTTTCTAAAATTACTAATTTCGAAAAATTTCGAAAAAATAAACATGGAAAAGTTTTTTCAATTGAAAGTAAGGAGTAGCATTGAAACTTAAAACGAACAGAGATTATTAAGCATATGAGGGGTTCTAAAAATACTTTAGCATAAAGAGCGAGGTATTTAGGAGGATATAAATACCTCGCTCTTTGTGCTATAGTATTTTTAGTAATTTCAACTATTTATTCTATGGCATTTCTGATTCAGGGGTCATTCTTAAAGAATTTGCACAAAACTTACGATTTAGTTTAAAGAGCGAGGTATTAACGAGGGTAAAAACTAAGCATCGGCACTGTTTCTGTTTTTGAGAAAAACAGAAACAGAAAAAAACAGTTAGAAAAAAAACAGAACAGAAACAGAAACAGGTCAAACAAAAACAGGTGACCTGTTTCTGTAATCTATTCTCTTTTTTGAAAAAACAGAAAACAGCTGTTTTTTTTTAAAAAAACAGCCGTTTTAACAGCTGTTTTTCCTGTTTTTTCCTTACTTCTTCTATTTCTAATAGGAAAGAAAACATCTTCTTGTTAAATCCTTGTAGTCACATACAAAAGATGAGCAACTTCGTGTAATTCAACACACTAGCGTATTTTTAGGGGGGGGGCGAAATTTGTCATAAAATGTGTCCAATCGGGTGATACCAACGCTATATTCCTTTCAAGCTTAAATTTCATTTATAATTGACAATTTACCCTAGTTGCTCTTAGACCGTTGCTTTAGCGGTAAACCATTGCTCAAAGCATATACCAACACTATATTCACTGCTTAAAGCACGGATGCTTTCAAGCCTAGGCTACTTAGACCGCTGCTTGCTAATATATACCAGACAGACACAGAGTCATCCCATCTAGCTTATGTCCACCGCTTAAGTTAGAGGCTATTTAAACCGTCGCTATAGCGGTAACCCATTGCTCTAAGCAAATACCAACGCTCTATAACGCTCTATGGTTAGACCATTGCTCAAGTGGTAATAACCCTCCGCTACACACATACCAAGGTGTCTAGGTTCACCGCTTAAAGTACGGATGCCTTCAAGCCGTGGCTTGTTGGACCGCTGTTCTAGCGGTAACCCATTGCTCTAAGTAAATACCAACGCTATATTCCTCTTTTATATGGGGTTTCATTGAGCCCATGTTTGCCGCTTAAAGCATGAATCCTTAAAGCCGTCAATGGTTAGACCGTTGCTCAAGCGGTAATAGCCATCCGCTACACATATACCAACAGTAGAGACATTGTCATATGGGGTTCCCATCTAGCCCATGTCCACTGTATAGCGTTCAAGCTTCTCTCTCTTTCTCTATCTCTCTCTTTCGCTCAGATTTACCCCGCCGTGAATTAGCATGAGAGGTTGACTCTAGTTGAGCATTGTGGAGTGACATGCATGAGAGGAAAATTTTCAAGTAGTCAACCCGTAGTCAACGGGTTGACTCTATTTCGGCATTGTCAAGGGACATGCATGCACGGAGAGGTGTAGCATAAATGGGAGACAGTCACAACGGCAATCAAAGGGGTAAAATTAACCTTGACTGGGTTGCCCACTTAATTGGACAATCGGTCTTAGCTTTTTCTACAATTGGCCATGACTTTGACTTTTCCCACAACTATTCCCTTTTTGTTTAAATTCAAAAATCAACGGTATCATGGTATCATGCCCGCTAGATGTGCGTTTCGGTACGGTAGGTACGGGTAGGTATCATGCGTTTCGGTATCATGCCCGCTAGATAGTGCGGCATTTGAAAAAAAAAAAACAGAAAAAAAACAGAAAACAGATAAAAAAAAACAGAAACGGAAAAAAACAGATGAAAAAAAAAACAGAACAGAAACAGAAACAGGTAAAACAAAAACAGGTAGCCTGTTTCTGTTTTCTGTTCTGTTTTTTGTAAAAACAGAAACAGAAACAGGCAGAAACAGGCAAGAAAAAACAGAAACAGAAACAGAAAACAGAAACAGTGCCGATGCATAGTACAAACCCCCTCATATACATAATAAAAATTTCAGAATATAAAAGTTTGTTACGTAAGTTAATTCTTAAGTTACGTATATTTTTTACTAATAAAAAAATTCGTTAAAAATTAAAATTTATAGTTGCCTTTTTATGTAACCGAAAAACTGCATGGCAACTAGGCCTCCTTCCCCATCCCTTATTTCTCAAAATCGTCTGATCAAAACTAAGAGAAAGCCATTTAGCCAAAAAAGGAATTAATATGCAAATTTCATTTTAGTAATTTATGTGTGGAGAGCCAAAATCAAACATGCATTAATTCAAAAACGTTCAGAAATTACATAAAAAAAACTAGTTTTTTTAAGCTAGGACGATGAAATTTGGCAAGCGTATCAGGGACCGGAACAGATTAAATTAGAAAGTCGTTTTCCCGATTTGACCATCTGGGGGGGAGTGGGGGCCCGTTTAATTCGCAAAAAATAGAAAAAATGAAGTATTTTTAACTTATCAGCGGGTGATTGGATCTTAATGAAATTTGATGTTTGGAATGATATTGTGTCTCAGAGCTCTTATTTTAAATCCCGACCGGATCTGATGACATTGGGGGGGGGAGTTGGAGGGGGAAAACCTAAAGTCCCGGTTTTGCTACTTTAGGCACTTCCAGGTAAGCTAGAACGATGAAATTTGGCAAGCGTATCAGGGACCGGACCGGATTAAATTAGAAATAGTCGTTTTCCCGACTTGACCATCTGGAGGGGGAGAGTGGGGGCCGATTAATTCGGAAAAAATAGAAAAAATGAAGTATTTTTAACTTATGAGCAGGTGATTGGATCTTAATGAAATTTGATGTTTGGAATGATATTGTGTCTCAGAGCTCTTATTTTAAATCCCGACTGGGTCTGATGACATTGGGGGGAGTTGGAGGGGGGGGAACCTAAAATCTTGGAAAACACTTAGAGTGGAGGGATCGGGATGAAACTTGATGGGAAAAATAAGCGCAAGTCCCAGATACATGATTGACATAATCGGAACTGATTTTCTCTCTTTGGGGTAGTTGGGGGGGGGGGGTATTTCTGAAAAATAAAAAAAAAATGAGGTATTTTTAACTTACGAATGGCTGATCGGATCTCAATAAAATTTGATATTTAGAAGGATATCGTGGCTCAGAGCTCTTATTTTAAACCCGACCGGGTCTGGTGACATTGGGGGGGGGGAGTTGGGAGGGAGACCCCTAAAAATTGGAAAATACTTAGAGTGAAGGGATCGGGATGAAACTTGGTGGAAAAAAACACGAGTCCTAGATACATGATTGACATAACCAGAACGGATCCGCTCTCTTTGGGGTAGTTAGGGGGGGGGTTAATTCTGAAAAATTAGAAAAAATGAGGTATTTTTAACTTACGAACGGGTGATTGGATCTCCATGAAACTTGATTTTTAGAAGGATACCGTGTCTCAAAGCTCTTATTTTAAATCCTGACCGGATCTGGTGACATTAGGGGAAGTTTGGGGTGGGGAAACCTAAAATGATGGGAAATGCTTAGATTGGAGGGATTGGGATGAAACTTGGTTGGAAAAATAAGCAGAAGTCTTGCATACGTGATTTACATAATCGGAACGGATCCACTCAATTGCAGGGGGAGGGGGATAATTCTGAAAAATAAGAAAAATGACGTATTTTTAACTTACGAAGGAGTGATCGGATCTTCATGCAACTTCATTTTAAGAATGACCTTGTAACTCCGATATCTTATTTTAAATCTCAACCGGATCAAGCGTAATTGGGGGGGGGGGCAGTTGGGGGGACCGGAAATATTAGAAAATACTTAAAGCAGTGAGATCAGGATGAAACTGGATGGGAACAATAGAAACCTGTCTAAGATACGTGACTGACATAACTGGACCGGATCTGCTCTCTTTGGTGGAATTGGGGGGGGGGTGTAATTTTGAAAATTGAGGTATTCATAACTTACGAAAGGGTGACCAGATCTTAATGAAATTTGATATTTAGAAGGATCTTGTGCTTTAAAGTTCTAATTTCAAATTCCGACCAGGTCCTGTGACATTCGGGGGAGTTGGAGGGGGGAACCGGAATTCTTGGAAAACATGAAAATTGGAGTATTTATATCTTACGAGTAGATGATTGGATCATACTGAAATTGGATTTTTAGAAGGAATTCATGTCTCAGAGCTCTTATTTCAAATCCCGACGAGATCTTTTGACATTGTGGGGATTTGGAGGGGGAAATCTTGGAAAAACACTTGGAGTGTAGGAATCGGGATGAAGCTTGGTGGATAGAATAAACAAATGTCCTTGATACGTGATTGACCAAATCGTACTGGATTCGCTCTCTTTGGGGGAGTTGGGAGGAAGGGTCCAGTGATTTGGCGGGTTTGGTGCTTCTGGACGTGCTAGGGCGATGAAAATTGGTAGGCGTGTCAGGGAGCTGCACAATTTGACTTGATAAAGTCGTTTTCCCCGATTCGACCATCTGGGGGGCAAAAGGGAGAGGAAAAATTAGAAAAAATTAGGTATTTATAACTTATGAGTGGGTGATCAGATCTTAATGAATTTTGATATTTAGAAGGACTTTGTGACTCAGAGCTCTTATTTTAAATCTTGACCGGCATTAAGCCTCTTATTTTCCTTTTTAAATCAATCTATTGATTCATAGAATTTTGTTAGAGCTCATACCACATGATCTCTTGGCTCTTAGCTCTTCTTGCCTCGTCACAAGTGCCATATGAGCTCTTAGCTCTTGTTATTAATTTGAACTATTAATTCTACAGCTTTTGTGATTCAGGAGTCATTCTTAAGGAATTGGGACAAAATTAAAGCTTTAGGGTAAAGAGCGAGGTACTGACGGGGGTGAACCCCTTCATATACATAATAAAATATGAAAATACAGAAGTTCGTTATGTAAGCTAATTTATAAGTTATATATATCTTTTACTAATAAAAACATTCGTAAAAAATTAAAAGTTCTAGTTATCTTTTTAAGTAACCAAAAAATTGGAGGGCAACTAGGTCTCCTCCCCTGCTCCTTTCTCAAAACTATGAGAAAGCCATTTAGCCAAAAAAAATAAATATGCAAATTTTGTTTTACTTATTCATCTGCGGAGAGCCAAAATCAAAACATGCATTGATTCAAAAATGTTCAGAAATTAAATAAAAAAACAAGTTTTTTAACGGAAAGTAAGGAGCAACATTAAAACTTAAAATGACCAGAAATTGCTTTGTATATGAACGGGACTGCTTTTTCATCAATGCTCTTTACGCTAAAGTTTGACTCTTTCTCTTAACTCTAGTTTTTAAAACAGTAAAAAACTTTAGCGTAAAGAGTGGAGCATATGATATATATATGAGTGTAATATATGAATATTATTAAAAAATTGCAGGTAAATGTTTAGTTTTGTCACAAGCTGGAAACAATGCTGCAATGCAGCATTGTTTCCAGTTTAGAGCACTTAGAACTGCTAATTATAGAAGCACATCCATTTTTTAGCTTTCTAGAATCCATTTTTTTAGCTTTCTAAAATCCCCCTCCAACAAACTAAAAATGTGTAAAGTGGGCAGGCTTTTGAAGCTGAGGGAAATGTTGGGGTTGTACAATATGAATGAAATTATATTCAAAATACTATTTCCAGTCATCACTGGCAATTCCTGTATAGTAGTAAGTTGAAAGATAAGTAAAGAACTTATGCATCCATTAATGCTAAGTATCCACTTTCACTTTTGAGTTGAAACTAGCTAGTGACCTAGAGCAATCAGTTAAATATTACATTTATGTTCTGTTGATTTGAAGAAATAACTTTCAATGCAATGGAGATTACACAGTTTTTCAGTTCAAGATTAAATTTGTTTCAAAAAATTCTTTGGCTATGGGAAGGTCTTGGTGAAACAACTTTGATTGAATAGTGATTCTCATTAGTGAATATTACCTATAGAGCAAAAAAATTAGTCTACAAGCCCTGCAGGCAGCAAGGTCATTGCACTGGAAGGCATTTCTTCAAATCAATGGAATATAAATGTAATATTTAACTCATTGCTCTGATTCACAAGTTCACTGGCTAGTTTAGACTCAAAAGTGAAAACTAAACACCAATGGATGTGTGATTTTTTAATTATCTTTTGACTTCCTACTATACAGAAATTACCAGTTATAACTGGAATTAGTAGGCTATTTAAAATATAATTTCATTCATATTGTACAACCCTAACTTTTCTCTCAACTTCAAAACCCTGCCCACTTCATGCGTTTTTGGTTTGCCACATGGAGGAGGAGGGTCAACTAGAAATGGATGTGCTCCTAGAATTAGCATTTCTAAGTGCTCTAAACTGGAAGCTATGCTGCTTTACAGCATAGTTTCTAGTTTAGACAGCTTGTGACAAAACTAAGCATTTACCTAATTCTATTTACCAAAGCATTTACCAAATAACCAATATCAACAAGCTTGCAAACTCACTAAATCTGCAATTCGTTTCTGTTTTCACCACTGAACCCAATGGTCCTTTACCCTCTTCACCTGAATACATTGTAACATCCCCAATGGATAGCATCACTCTATTGCATACAGAGGTTCTCAGACGCTTACAGAAATTAGATACTAACAAATTGCCAGGACCAGATAACCTACATCCCAGGCTATTAAAAGAAACTGCAGCTATCATAGCAGAACCACTTAGGAGAATTTACCAGACTTCAGTTACCTCTAGAGAGTTGCCAGCAGACTGGAAAGTAGCCAACATTACACCGGTTTTCAAGAAAGGTAGTTGTTCCAAGCCTGAAAACTATCAGCCAATTAGCCTAACCTCAGTTGTCATTCAAAATACTTGAGTGCATAGTCAATGATTCAATCCTTAAGCATTTGACAACCAACAAGATCTTGTCCCCCAAGCAGCATGGCTTCCAGTCAGGGAAATCAATTGAAACAAACCTCTTGGAATCATACAAGGAAATCACAGACCTAATTGACCATGGACATCCAGTTGACCTGCTCCTGTTGGACTTTGCTAAGGCCTTTGACAAGGTTCCTCACAGTCGACTGCACTCAAAAATATCTGCTATTGGCATCAATCAGGCTGTTGTAGACTGGCTGATGAATTTCCTTACAAAGTGCAAGCAGAAAGTTTGCTTATTTGCAACAGATGGATAACCAATATACTCCAACAAGGCTGAAGTAATAAGTGGAGTACCACAGGAACTGTACTGGGTCCAAATCTCTTTCTGATTTACATCAATGACATATTTAGCCATATTGACAATGGCATGCACCTGTTTGCTGATGATGCCAAACTCTTTGGTATTGCATGCCCTCAGAGTATCCAGCACAACATTGATGAGTTACAAGTTTGGACCCATGACTGGCTTCTCCAATTTAATGCAGGAAAGTGCTGTGCATTACACCTTGGACCCAATAACCTAATGGCAAACTATACAATCTACAACCCCACTACCAAAGTAAGAGAGCAACTAAAGAACAGAACAGAAGAAAGGGATCTAGGCATCATTATGGATGATAAACTTAAATTTCACAGCCATGTCCAGCATGTTGTTTCCCATGCAAGCTCTAGCCTTGGACTACTAAAACAAACCATCAACAGCAGACAGGCATCTATATTTATAAAATTATACACAGCTCTTGTCAGACCTCATCTTGATTTTGGCATGTGTCTTGCTGGTCCTTCTTATCAACAAGATGCAAGGCTCATCAAAAACATACAGAGACGAGCAACAAAATGCATAAAAAGTCTAGCATCAACCTCATATGAGGACCAACTCAAGTACCTCAAACTACCCACTCTGGTTTACCAATGCTTGCACAGTGATATGATGCTTACTTACAAGCTACAGAACAAAAAGTCAGCAATCTTTGGTGGCAATCTCAGTACCAGCACAGCACAAGAGGACACTCCAAGAAGCTACCAAAGTTTAGAAGCTCCTGATCTAAAACTTGCCAAACATTCTTTTTGAGAAAAGTCATAAATCATTGGAATCAACTGAAAGATTCAACTGTCAGTCCCTCCATCCAGTCCTTCAAAAACCAACTTGACAAAGAGTGGGAGAAGAAGCAGTGGAGGTTCATTTGGCAGTCATCAACCCCAGAGCACTACAGGTCTGGAAGACCTTAAAGCTCTCAGATGGATTAAGGTAAGGTATTCTGTAGAACAAAAAAATTATATCTAATTATAATTAGTATCAAAATAAAATATCTAGCTAGATAGATAGGCTAGTAGTATTTCTAAGAATCTTACACATATACCTAGCTAGCTGAATATTTGATTGTCTATTGTGCATACTAAATGTCCACCTAGTTTAATAAGGATTGAACTAAGTTTACATCCTGAATATTTAACTAGCTTAAGTGGATAATAACATATCTTAGACTTTCTTATATAGCCTATATATAGGCCTATATCCAACTAGGCAGATAAGTAAATTCCCAAGGCAATTTGTATATAGTATTCAACTATTTGGTGTTATTCCTATTTATTTGCTAGTTAAACATATAGGCTATTAGAGGAGTAAAAATAAAGTAGGCTATTAAGAGGCACCATGACTCTCATGCTTTATTATACCTGGCTAATGGTCCAAAATTGTTTTTCAATTATTTTCGTAGTTAGCTAATGTCCTTTTTGTTTAAATTGCTTTTTGATTAGCTAACTAGTTGGACATTATCCATTGGGTAGGCCTTTAGGCTATTCCCACTATTGATGACTTGAGGAAAAGGCGGGATAAATGCCACCCATAAATTACCTTATAAGATTGTCAAATGAGCTCAATAACTTATGTACAGTTTATCGTTAAGATATTTGAGATTCAGTCAATCATCCTCGTGTTCTGTATTCTCTCATTTCCAATTATTTTTGCTCTACAAAACAAAATTCTATTTGGTTAGGTTCGACGCTCAGCATAAACAAAAAAAGAGAGCGTTCAAGTTTTCTGTTTTGGTGGATGATGCAAATAATTATTTTTATCTTTGATCAACCGATGCACACCAGACGTTACTGCTTTAGAAGGCCCTGGAAATTTTTCAAAACATATTGGCACAAACCTAGATTTTCAATACGCTCAAGAGTTGAACTTGACTAAGCCTCAGTGTATGTTCAACCTTTTTAGAATTATTCGTTTTCTAAAGTCATTAAATAAATGCCTACCAAGATGATTCGTGAAAAAGCTCTCTTGTCAACACCAATAAACTCCAAAATATGCATTTCGGAAAAACTTTACAGGAACAGGTAACTGTCCAAAATAAATGAACTTTTAGAGATTTTGCAACTTCAGGGTGTTAGAGTAGATTTGAAAATTAACGTTAAGAAGGCCAAGTCAGTAAGGCTAGGATTAAGTGAAGATGAAAAGGTGACGTTAGGTAACAAAAAGATTGATCAGGTGCGTAGCTTCACTTACCTGGGTAGTATTATTAATAAAGGCAGTGGGAGCAGTGAAGATGTTAAATGTAAAATGGCCCAGGCTCAGGATGTTTATTTTTTTAGTTAAAAAAAAGTTTGGAAGAATAGGAAGATAAGTCTACAAACCAAGATTAGAACATTAGAAGCTATAGTGATGACAGTGGTCAAGCATGGCTCTGAAGCATGGGCGCTCCAAAAAGCGGATGAAAATTTGATAGTTGTTTTCCGGAGAAATTGCCTACGGAAGGTTTTAGGTACCTGGCCGACTGACCGTATTTCAAACAGTAGGCTGTACGAAAAATGTGGTTCAGACCTTTTTTTTAGAGCTATAGTGTAAGAAAGGTTGAGATGGCTAGGCCAAGTTCTGCGGATGAAGGATGACAGATTGCCGAATATTGTCCTTTTCGGAAAACCGTCTAGGGCAAAACGGACAGCAGTTCGTCCTCGTCTTGCGTGGGAGGACGTCATAAAGAAAGATTTAAAGGAAATGGAAACTTCCTGGGAGAGTGTAAAAAGGGAGGCGTTGAATAGATTGGGATGGAGGAGGAGCGTGCGTAGCTGTGTTGGCCTCAGACGGCTTGGTGCTGCTTTGAGTTGTTAGTAGTTGTAGTAACAGGTAATTAATAAACTGGAGAGTTCAAAATTTGACAATATAGAAGATGAATAGAATAATTTAGGAAAATTCTTTGTACAGTTGATAATGGTCTCCTAGGGAGGAAAGTTATGAAAGCGGCTAGGAATATTAGTGAAAATGTCTTATGTTTAATAGAGAGAAGTAGGGACTTGTACAGGGATTATATGAGTAATAGATCATATAATATTAATAAGATGAATATAAAGAAAGTGGTGAAAGTATTAAAATGTGAATTAAGTGATGTGAAAAATGTGAATTAAGTATTAAGTGTGAAGTGGAGGCCATGGATGAAACCACCAAAGATGTGGAAAATGAAGCCAGACGGCAAATTAATAATATCATGTACCGACAAGTTAACAAATTGAGAGGGACTGATCAATCTGAATGTGTCCCTATTAGATAAGAAGGGACCCTGGAAAAGGGGCAGTCGTCGTAGTAGTAGAAGTAGTATTAGCAGTATGTACATAACGCCTTTTGGTTAGTTCAACATCTCCATCCACACACCTGAAAGTTCCGACATAATGCTCAAAGCTTTACAAAAGGTACTGATAATACGCCTTTTTGGAGCTGCATACACATAGGGTTTGATTTAGTTTAACTTCCCCATCAGCACTCCCCGAAGTTTTCACTTTAATATCCTTAAATTTTATAGTTGGCGTAGTAGTAATAGTCATATTAGTGGTAGTAGTAGCATGCACATTTTGCCTTTTGGTCGGTTGAATATACCATTTATCGTATCCTGTAAGTTTCGACGTAATACCCTAAACCATTTCTGAAGTGTTTCTGGCATGCTGTTTTTACAAAGATTCCAGACTATCTTCACCTTAATACTCTTTCCCTTTTTTTAAACCAAGAACCAAACATGCCCTCCACGCACTTAGCGTAATTGGCTGTCCCCCCATCAACCCCAGTTTGCCTTCCCCCTCAACCCTTTTTTTAGTAGATATCTATGTCCCTGTGGTAATATAAACCCATTTTTCACTGTTACTTTAACTTGATTTGGGAAAATTGGTTCCAACTTTGCCCCTCCCCCTAGGATTTTTACGTAACTACGCGACTGCCCTCCTTTCAAAGCCATGAATCCTATAAGTAAACAATGAACGAATAGTATAAACTACTGCCCTTATCCAAGGGTTGTGGTGGGCTTATCATCCCCAGTGGCATAGCAATTGGACTTTTTAGCAACGTTGAACAAAATGATTACACTGAAATTTTGATCGGATGCCATTGGGGAAGGGCAGTGAAAAGGGGAGTGGGAGGGGCCTGGTACCCTATAGTCCCTTTGTTTTAGGTTTCCCTGGATGGCTGCCATAAAACTCTGATTTTCTTTTTTTTCGACAATAAAACAGAGCTTTTTATAAATGACCTTGACAGGCATTTATATTATAAATTAAAAAAAAACACACAATTCTATTATTTGTAGAATGCTGAAAAACTAAGTCCAGGGTTCAGCTACACGAGGGCTCAGTTGCACGGGGGTTCAGTTGCAAGGGGATTCAGTTGCACGGGGGTTTAGTTCCACGGAGGTTCAGCTGCTCGGGGTTCAGTTACATGCACACCTTTCGGGAGACTGAGCTTCGCTAGGCTGGCATTTACACGGGGGGTTCAGTTAACTGAGGTTGAGATGCAAGGGAGTTAATTTAAAAGAAGGTTCAGTTGCACGAGGGCTCGGTTGCACGGGGGCTCAGTTATACGAGGGTTCAGTTGCACGGAGGTTCGGTTATACGGGGGTTAAGTTGCACAGGGGTTCAGCTGATTGGGGTTCAGTAGCACGGGGTTCAGTTACATGCACGCCTTTCGGGAGACTGAGCTGTGCTAGGCAGGACACTTCTAAGGCCCTTGAAAAAATTTCAAATTGCCCGTTGTTAGGAAAATGTTCAAGATCATGGTTACAGCATTAGCTTCAGCCAAGTGAAAAGCAAGCAACTTACCGAAGTAACAGGAAATTTATAAACGCACTTGAAAAACTACCATTTGAAGATGATGCAGGAATTGTGAGTATTATTTTGAAGAAACTTAATAGTTAAGGTTGGCTATGAAAACAATTTTATGGACATTTCCAAAAGAGCCCAAAACTCGAAAACAATGTCAGATCATAGGCAGCGCAATAGCGCTGCCTAAGTAAAGAACAATGTTGGCACAATGTATTATCTATTTAATTTTTAGAACAGGGCACTTCGTATAAAAGGAGTTGTCTTAGAAAATTCAAAAAGGGCTAGTGCCCTTTTCAATAGTCGAAAGTGAATGGAGGGCAATAGCCCCCCTCCCAGTATCATCATTTCCCCAAACACATCCAGTTAAAATTTTGGAATAGCCATTTTTTTCAGCGTAGTTGAAAGTTCCAAAAATTATGTTTTTGAGGATGACCACCCCTCCCCACAGCCGTCAGGGTATGGGTTGTAAGTTGTGCCCTGGGGCACATAAGTTTTTTACAGAAAGGGTGGTCGTATAAAATTCAAAGGTGGCTCATTGTATTGGTAATCAGAAGTTCTAATGCTTTTTTAAGAACAGCAGTGATTGGAGGGCAGCTACCGCACCCCCCCTATACACACTTCCCGAAATATATCCAATTAAAATTTTGCGATAGCAATTTTACTCAAAATGGTCCAAAGATCATATAACAAGGCCTTTGGGGCTGAAATAAACCACCCAAGCCTGGGGGCAAGGGTTGTAAATTATGCGCAGAGGGCATCTAACGTTTTTATGGAAGGGATGGTTATATAACCTTTGCAGGAGTCTCATTTGGTTGAAAATTGAAAGTTCTAGTTCCCTTTTAAAAAAGTAATGGAAGGCAACTACCCCCCCCTCCACTAGCCATCTTTTCACCAAAAACATCTGACTGAAATTGTGAGTCAGTTATTTTGTTCAACAGAGTTTATAACAATGCCTCTAGGGTTAGCACAACCCCCCAGAGCCCTGGGGGCAAGGGTTGTAAGTGTTGCCCTTGGGGCATATAAGGTTTTATAGAAAAGGTGGTCGTATTTGCTTCAGAGGGGTTTCATTCAAAAGGTAATCAGAGGGTTTAGTGCCCTTTTAAAGAGTAAAAGTGATCAGAGGGCAGCTATCCCCCCACGTCTTGTGTTCCCAATACAGACATTAAAATTTTTAGATAGCCATTTTATTCAAATAACTCAGGAATGACTGAGTAACTCAGGAATGTTCAGGTAACTCAGGAATGACTGAGTATATTAATTCGAAACTTTCAGGAAATGATAAATTGACCAAAAAGGCAGTATTTGCACGCTACTGCTACTTACTAGATCACTCTATAATAATATCACTAGAACTAACACTTCTGTATCGGATAATACCGAGGCTGAGGATATTGAAATAAACATCAGAGGAAACGTTGAGGGAAAACGTTAAACTAAATCAAAGCATATTAATCTAAGCATACAGATTGCATATACGGGCGCATCAACGATATTTTAGAACGGATTATCGTATCAAGAGGAAATTTTAGGGGTATCATGAGTGGGATATTCAGTTGACCAAAAGACAAAATGTACCTGCTACGACTGCTATTAATACTGCTGCTACTACTCTTCCTACTTCTATAACTACTACTATTATACAAGTACAATTAAGGCTAAGCGTACAAAGCTGAAAATTTGACAGAATATTGAAGGAGGGTTTGAACTAAATCAAAACACACTGTGTGCATGCAGATTGCCAAAAGGGCGTATCTCAAGAATAGATTAAGTTGGAAGTTGGAACTATCAGAGAATGCTTAAAGAGGAAGATCAACTGACAAAAAGGTAATTTATGCATGCCACTATTAGCACTACTATCACTGCTACTTTTACTAATACTACTACTGCTACTAAACTAATCCAGCTAATACTTCAATTGCAGCAACTTGTAAGGCTTAGAGTATTAAGATGAAAACGCCGTCGAAAGTGCAAATCAGCAAAATTTTTGGAACGACTTACCATGCCAAGGTATCATGGGTATCAAGGTTCCGGGGTATCATGAAAGGGATGTTCAACTGATCGAAAGGCAAGTTATATATGCGAGTACCACTATTAATACTGCTGCTACTACTACTAGCACAATACTAACGCTGCAACTACTTCCCCTACTACCACCGCAAATACAGTGATACTAGTACTATTAAGGCTAAGTCTACGAAGGTGAAATTTGAGAGAATATTAATGGCAAATTCGAACTAACAAAAGACACTCTGTGTATTTAGATTGTCCTAAAAGCATATAGTATACTTTTAGGGTTATCTTAAGAATTGATTTGTGTATTAAGTTGGAACATCGGGTGTTGAAGGGAATGTTGAAAAAACCAAAGGCGATATGTGCAAACTGCTGCTACAATTGCTACTACACAAGCTAAGGGTATTAAGATGAAGCTTTCAAGGAATATTTAGGCAGATGTTGAACTAAAGCAAAACACACTGTTATCATGTTGATTGTCAAAAGGCTGACAAAGCAATATCACACTAATGGCTTACATTATTAAGCTAGACCTTTCAGGGTAAGTTGTGGCGGATTTTAACTACCCAGAAGACAATATGTGTATACTTTTAAAACTACTACGGTTACTGTAACTAATGACACTGAGGGCAATAAGGTGAAACTTTTAGGGAACGTTGAGGGGGGGGAGGGGGGTCAATTAAACGAAAAAACTATATGCATACCAGTATTGAAAGGAAACACAAACAATATCATTGGCAGCACGGCTCTATCGTAACTAGTAAAATCATTAATATTTTAAAGGAGCTAATTTGATTGGAAATTAAAAGTCCTAGTTCCCTTTTTTAAAGTCAAGTGATTTAAGGACAATCAGCTTTCCAATTCTGTTTCCCTGAAATAAACCTTGTCAATATAAAACGAAGAGAATTAATTAAAAAAAAACTTTTTCCACAAAATAAGTTTTTCAAGGAGAAGTAAAGAATTTCATTAAATCAAAAATGAGCAAAAATAGAATGAACGCAAAACAAACAAAAATTTAAACAAATAACGAGGTCAAACTCAAAACGAGCAGAAATCAACATGATTAGGGCTCACAGCCCCTATACCTCTTCAAGGCTAGAACATAATTGGCACTTTACTGAAAAAAAGGTTCCAATTTTATTGCTTTATTAAATAAAAAATTATTAAGATTTTAAAGAATAAATATGAGCACATGTATATTAAACTGACAATACAGATTCATTTATATTTTTTTCAGTAAAGTACAAATTATTTTAGCCCTACAAAGCGGGATTGAACCACACTTTTCGTACAGCCTACTGTTTGAAATATGGCCAGTCTGCCAGGTACCTAAGACAATTCGTTCGCAATTTCTCTGAAACACATCTAGCAAACCTTCCTCCATTTTTTGGAGCGCTCATGCTTCAGAACCAGTGTCATCACTGTAGCTTCCAATAATTTAATCTTGGTTCGCACACATTTTATCTAGTGCCCTTTGTAAGTGACAAAATATATTGTCCCACATTAAATTGGTACGTGTGCTTCAAAATATCGATTTTTCACGAAAAAGGGTCTAAATAGCAAGAAGTTCAACTTGTTACCTACTACTTACGACTTAGCGGAGAACGACCCACGGCCTACATATGGACACAGGTATAATAGTAACCAGAAGTTTAAAAACGTATCCTGACAGAAACTGTGTAACGAGCCATTTGAAGCTGATGCAGGAATGGAACATTTATTTCGGTTATTTTAGTTAAACAAATTTACGTACATTTCGAAAAAGAGCCTGAAATCTCTCGAAAATGATGTTGAATATGAAATACGGCCTATTCAAGAGTGAACCGCAACCCATTGTAGCCCAAACTAAAAACACGTGAAAAACTATGCAGTGAGGCACATTGCTATTTGATGCAGCTTCAGGACAGGTAACTAAGATTTCAGTTAATGTTAAAAGTAAGAGTTTGTTGCGAAAATAGGCTTTTGGGGGTTTCAACAAAGAGCCTTAAACTCCTCAAAATAGCTTCGGACTAAAATGAAAAATGCATTATTGGAATCACCGTGGTTGGAAACCCTCCACATGAATTATAACCCCCACATTGAACAATTAGAAAATCACCTTTCAGTATGAATATCACTGATACGTATCTTTTCCCACAGGTGACTTTATCAAACCAGTAGACGTAGAATGCTGGACAGTGTTCGTTCGAACGTAAAATCCTAATATTTATAAATATGTATAAATTGTGCCTTCTAAAACCTAAAAAACACATTGATTCTATTTCATCTACATTTTGTATAGGCATTTATTGGAATAGTAGCTCAGAACTCCATATTAAAGTTATTTGCAAATGATGTCAAGCTGTGTAAAGCTATTCTTGATATAGGTGCTGTCTCACTTCCCCAAAGAAACTTGAATGCTCTTTGTGAATGATGCCACCAAAAAGTAAATACACACATACAAGTCTAATACTAAGCATTATTTACATAAAAAAAAACACTGAATGGTGTTAAAGTTCCCTGGATACATGAAAAATTCCCTGTTAAAAAAAAAATTTCCCGTTGTTAAATTTCCCGGTGTTAAAGATTCCCTCGAGTTACTAGAGATCTTGGGATTTACTTTGATCCTAGGCTCAAGTTTGATGACCATATTTCGACAGCGACGAAGAAAACAAATTTCTTTGCCTAAAACAAAGCATCGCGCAATTTCAATATTCGTGGAATGATACCACTTAATAAATCAACTTCACGACTATTAGTCGAACACAGTTTACTTTTGGAATCCTTTTAACCAACGTAACCATGCACGTGTTGACATGAGGCACCAACCGTATAATTAAAGTTATAGCAGCTGAAATTGAAGTTCTGGGATGAGCTTACGGTTAAAATAATCTATTTAGGATTATTTACAACATTCGTCATATTAACTATAAATCATTCTTCACAACGTCGTTCCTATAAATTCTACCCCCCCCCCCCAAAAAAAAACAACTAAAAGGCATATTGATTCTGTTTCACCCTACATCTAGTGATTAGAATGATCGGAATAATTTACTGGACGAAATAATAGTTAAGGTGGGTAAGGGCTTTTGAAACATCCCTTGCTGGTAGCCTAAAGGTTTTTACCAAGGTGCTTATGAAAGTTACTAACATTTTCTTAAAGAATGTGTTTTGTTATATTTCACTTAATTTTGTTGCTAGTAGTGTGTTTCAGAATATTTTTTTTTCATTCCACTTAACATAGCTCCTTTAATTATTAGTTACGAGAACACAATAGCGGTTTTAAAAAATTATGTCATAGTATGACCGTATATACGATGAATTGAATTGAATATATAAATTGAATCCATGCTCTCTGAAGTGATACAGCTTGGAGACAATTAAAAATTTATTGTTCGAAAACAGAATTTCCTTTGAAATAAATTCTGCTACGGCCACTCAGGTCCAAGAAGTACACGGGATAACTCTAGATTACGAAATAACTCTGAGCATCTAATCTGTGAAAATTTTGAAATCATTAGGAAGCTTTATAGTCTAAAAAAGCTTATTTCAGCGTTTTAGGCAAATTTTTTCTTGTATGGTTAGTTTGGAAGACTAAACAATGTCATTCATGACGGACAATGGTAACTCTTTTTTGTAACCTTTTAAAACCTAGGTAAATATAGTTCTGTTGTGTTTTAGAAAATAAGCCGAACGTCTTTTTTAGGGTATCTTGCTTTCTCTTGACGGATTATAACAGAACCTTATCACTTCGGAAACACCACAGGATTTTGACCATTTGACCAGGTTTGTTTCAGAAAATCCACGTAGGTTTATTTGGATATTTTTTTTTCTGTCTGAATTAAACCAATTTTACCAAAACTGTTACAAAGTTAAGATAAAACAAAATTTTGACGTAACAAAGTTCGTATTGTACTTAGACATGTTCTATACCTAAGACCAAGGTTTTCTGTCGGCACTTGGCATGGTATAATGAGAGCTCACTAGTATGACTGCAGGATGTGGCTCAGCACTTAAGCAAGTCTGTATGAGTAACAATAGTTCAAACATGAACAGTTTAGCGTTACGAAATTATTTGTCAGTCTGTTGAAGCGTCATATTTTCAAATCCCCACTCCAGTTACTAATCGCCAAATAAACTAAATATAGACAATGTATCAGCTTATTTATAATCGCTAGGGATGTTGGGAGTTATCAAAACCATAAATTTAAAAAATCATCAGACAATCATCAACAGGCCTCGTTTCTCACTCTAGCTCTTCTTCTTGAATACCAGAAGAACTGGCTAACAAACGCTGACCAGCTAATGGTAGTCGCTGCAGCAGCAAGTGGAATACAGGTGCTGGCAGACTTTGCTGTAGAACCTGAAAACAAAATTAAAATCCTTAAAAATTCAGCAATGATAGTAGAGACTATCCTAATATCAATACTAGTTTAAGGTGAAAACAATAAATACAGCACAGATAACCAACTATCATTTGTTTGGGTGTTGTCTACTTTTTTCCACAATTTTTATCACTTTGCCTTAAAATATGTTAGGCATATTTTATACTTTTTAAGTACCAATGTCAGTGAAAATGAAATTTAATTGTTCCAATTGGTTGAGTGGAAATCTGCACAATCTTTCTCAAGCAAGGTTTTACCCAGTGGGTAACCAGGTTAGAAGAAAACTCGATAGGAATACACACTTTCAGTTATACAATCAGTAAAAACACTTTCTTGGTTGGAGCCCCCCCCCCCTCGAATCGAAATTTTTGAAATACCCCCTTACCAAATGAAAAGAAATCCTCTGCCTTGGTTATAAGCAGATTAAAGCCCAATATTGTGTTAGAAGCTCTTCCCTCTTCAAATTACAAACAAGAGCTAAGAGCTCACATGGCACTTGTGACGAGGTCGGAAGAGCCAAGAGCCAAGAGCTCATATGGTATGAGTTTCTACCATATTCTAAGAATCCATAGATAGGTTTAGAAGGAAAATCAGAAGCTTAATGCCGGTCGGGATTTAAAATAAGAGCTCTGAGTCACGAAGTCCTTCTAAATATCAAAATTCATTAAGATCCGATCACCCACTCGTAAGTTAAAAATACCTCAATTTTTCTAATTTTTCCTCTCCCTTCAGCCCCCCAGATGGTCGAATCGGGGAAAACGACTTTATCAACTCAATTTATGCAGCTCCCTGACACGCCTACCAATTTTCATCGTCCTAAAACGTCCAGAAGCACCAAACTCGCCAAAGCACTGAACCCCACCCCCTAACTCCCCCAAAGAGAGCGGATCCAGTCCGGTTACGTCAATCACGTATCTACGACATTTATAAGTGTTTTCCAAGATTTCCAGTTTCCCCCTCCAACTCCCTCCAATACCAACAGATCTGATCGGGATTTGAAATAAGAGCTTTGAGCCATGAGTTCCTTCTAAATATCAAATTTCATTAGGATCCGGTCACCCGTTCTTAAGTTAAAATACCTCAATTTTTCTAATTTTTCCAAATTAACAACCCCCCGCTCCCCTAAAGAGAATGAATCCGCTTCAATAATGTCAAAAACATATCTATAGCTTGTGCTTATTCTTCCCATCAAGTTTCATCCCTCAAAGCGTTTTCCAAGATTTCCAGTTTCCCCCCTCCAGCTCCCCCAATGTCGCCAGACCTTATCGAGATTTAAAATGAGAGTTCTAAAGCACAAGATCCTTCTAAAGATCAAATTTCATTAAGATCTGATCACCCGTTCGTAAGTTACAAATACCTCATTTTTTCTAATTTTTCTGAATTACTCCCCTCCCCAACTCCACCAGAGAGAGCGGATCCGGTCCAGTTATTTCCGTCACATATCTTGGACTTGGGCTTATTCTTCCCAACAAGTTTCATTCTGATCTCTCCGCTTTAAGCGTTTTCCAAGATTTTCGCCCCCCCCCCCCAATGGCACTGGATCCGGTCGGGATTTAAAATAAGAGATCTGACTTACGAGGTCCTTCTAAATATGAAATTTCATTAAGATCTGATCACTTTTTTGTAAGTTAAAAATACCTCATTTTTTAATTTTAGAATTAACCCTCCCCCCAGCTCCCCCAGAATTTTTAGATTTATATTTTAATTTTGTATATTTTTTCATCCTTTTTTAATTAAAAAATAAGAGAGATACTCTTAAATTTAATGGATTGTAATTTTTTTTTCTCTTCTCAACATATTAAAATGTGAAAACAAGAGCTAAGAGCTCATATGGCACTTGTGACGAGGTCGAAAGAGCCAAGAGCCAACAGCTCATACGGTATGAGCTCTAGCGAAATTCTAAGAATCAACAGATTGCATTAAAAGGAAAATCAGAGGCTTAATGCCGGTCGGGATTTAAAATAAGAGCTCTGAGTCGCGAAGTCCTTCTAAATATCAAAATTCATTAAGGTCCGATCACCCACTCGTAAGTTAAAAATATCTCAATTTTTCTAATTTTTCCTCTCCCTTCAGCCCCCCAGATGGTCGAGTCGGGGAAAACGACTATATCGAGTCAAGTCGTGCAGCTCCCTGACACGCCTACCAATTTTCATCGTCCTAGCACGTCCAGAAGCACCAAACTCGCCAAAGCACTGAACCCAACCACCTAACTCAGCCAAAGAGAGCAGATCCAGTCCGGTTACGTCAATCATGTATCTACGACATTTATAAGTGTTTTCAAAGATATCCGGTTTCCCCCCTCCAACTCCCACCAATGTCAAAATATCTGGTCGGGATTTGAAATAAGAGCTCTGAGACATGAGTTACTTCTAAATATCAAATTTCATTAAGATCAGGTCACCCGTTCTTAAGTTAAAAATACCTCAATTTTTCTGATTTTTCCAAATTAACAAACCCCAGCTCCCTCAAAGAGAACGGATCCGTACCAATTATATCAATCTCGTATCTATAACTTGTGCTTATTCTTCCCATCAAGTTTCATCCCGATCTCTCCACTCTAAGGGATTTCCAAGATTTCTGTTTCCCCCCTCCAGCCTTCTATGTCCCCGGATCCGATTCGAATTGAAAATGGAGCATCTGAGATATAAGATTCTTTTATATATCAAGCTTCATTAAGATCCGATCACTCATTCGTAAGATACCTCGATATTCACGTTTCCCAAGAATACCCGTTTCCCGCTTCAACTCCCTTCAATGTCACCGGATCTGGTCAAGATTTAACATGAGAGTTCTAAATCACAAGATCCTTCTAGATATCAAATTTCATCAAGATCTAATCATCTGTTCGTAAGTTACAAATACCTCATTTTTTTTATTTTTCCGAGTTACTCCCCCCCCCCAACTCCACCAAAGAGAGCGGATCCGATCCGGTTATGTCAGTCACCTATCTTGGACTTGTGCTCATTCTTTCCAACAAGTTTCATCCTGATCTCTCCGCTTTAAGCGTTTTTCAAGATTTCCGGTCCCCCTCCCCTAATGACACTGAATCCGGTCGGGATTTAAAATAAGAGATCTGAGTTTTGTGGTCCTTCTAAATATGAAATTTCATTAAGATACTATCACTCTTTCGTAAGTCAAAAATACCACATTTTTTCTATTTTTTAGAATTAAAAACTCCCCCAAACAGAGCAAATCTGTTCCGGTTATGTCAATCCCGTATCTAGGACTTGTGTTTATTTTTCCCACCAAGTGTCATCCCGATCCCTCCATTCTAAACGTTTTCCAAGATTTTAGGTTCCGCCCCCCCAACTTCCCCTTCATCGGATACGGTTGGGATTTAAAATAAGAGCTCGGAGACACGATATCATTCTAAACATCAAATTTCATCAAGATCCGATCACTCCTTCGTAAGTTAAAAATACCTCATTTTTTTTTGTTTTTTCAGAATCGACCCTCCTCCCCCAACTCCCCCAAAGAGGGCAAATCCGTTCCGGTTATTTCAATCACGTATCTAGGACTTACGATTATTTTTACCACCAAGTTTCATCCCGATCCCTCAACTCTAAGCGTTTTCCAAGATTTTAGGTCCCCCCCCCAACTCCCCCAATGTCACCGGATCCGGTCGGGATTTAAAAGAAGAGCTCTGAGACACGATATCCTTCCAAAAATTAAATTTCATTAAGATCCGATCACTGCTTCGTAAGTTAAAAATACCTCATTTTTCTAATTTTCAGAATTAACCCCCCCCCCAACTCCTTCAAAGAGAGCGGATCCGCTCTGGTCATGTCAACCACGTATCTAGGACTTGTGCTTATTTTCCCCACCAAGTTTCATCCCGATCCCTCAACTCTAAGCGTTTTCCGAGATTTTAGGTTCCCCCCTCAATTCCCCCAATGTCACCGGATCCAGTCAGGATTTAAAATAAGAGCTCTGAGACACGATATTGTTCCAAACTTCAAATTTCATTCAGATCCGATCACTCCTTCGTAAGTTAAAAATACCTATTTTTTCTAATTTTCAGAATTATCCCCCCCCCAACTCCCCCAAACACAGCAGATCCACTCCGGTTATGTCAATCACGTATCTAGGACTTCTGCTCATTTTTCCCACCAACTGTCATTCCGATCCCTCCATTCTAAGCGTTTTCCAAGATTTTACATTCCCCCCCCCAAGTCCCCCCAATGTCACCGGATCTGGTCGGGATTTAAAATCAGAGCTCTGAGAGACGATATCCTTCCAAATATAAAATTTCATTAAGATCCCGTCACCCGTTCGTAAGTTAAACAAATTTTCTATTTTTCCGACTTAACCAACCCCCACTCCCCTCCTAGATGGTCAAATCGCGAAAACGACTATTTTTAATTTAATACGGTCCGGTCCCTGATACGCCTGCCAAATTTCATCGTCCTAGCTTACCTGGAAGTGCCTAAGGTGGCAAAACCAAGACAGACAGACCGACAGACAGACCAACAGAATTGCTATATGTCACTTGGTTAACACTAAGTGCCATAAAAAGAAAATAATTTGCAAGCTAAAACCAAAAAAACATTTCCCTTTTGGTTAATTTTGGAATCTTGCTTACCACTTTTTCTTTTTGAACAAACGCCAAAATGCTTTTTTTAAATCAGCAATTCTTTAGCTCTTGACTACCTAAAAACGTGTTTTTAGATCCAAGAATTCTAATTTTATTGTATGTGAAAATCCATCAGACTGATTCGAGAAGGAGGGGTCAGTCCCCATCGTCTACAAACGGAGACAGAAAGAGAGAAAATGAAGAAAAGGAGATACAAAAAATAAAGATGAGAAACAGGAGAAAAAGAACAAATTTAATAAAAAACTAAAAAAAACTAAAAACTGAAAAAAAAACTAAAAAAAGGAAAAAAACTGACAAATAAAGAAGAAAAAGAAAACTAAAAAAATAAAAAAAAATAAAAAAGGTAAAAACTACAAAAAAAACTAAAAAGAAAAAAGAAAAAAAGAACTAAAAAGCTTAAAAACAGGTAAAAACCAAAAAAAAAAACTATAAAGAAAAAAAAGGAAAAAAACAAAAAATTTATTTCATCATATACCAATTCAAAAACGAATGTATATACAGACCGGGACACAGGGAATATAAATGACGACCGGGACACTCAAAGAGAAATTACAGACTGGGACACCGGGACACAAATGACGACTGGGACGTGTGTGTCGACTGACGTCATGTTTGTGTGTCAACTGACGTCATGTTCGTCGACTATAAATGACGACTGGGACACAGGGACACAACTACAACGGGGACGCCGGGGGGCACAGGGGATAAATAAATGACGATGGGGACACAGGGAATGTTTGATTAGCAATCACCATCAACAAAGCTCAAGGGCAATCATTAGAATAATGAGGTATAGATCTGAATACGGATTGTTTTTCCCATGCACAATTATATGTTGCGTGTTCAAGAGTCGGTAAACCTGACAATCTATTTATATGTACAGACAATGGGACAGCAAAGAATGTTGTATATTCGCATGTTTTACGTAGTTAAAAACATAAATATATATATCTATCTATATTCACAGGTGGGACACAGGGACACAACTACAATGGCGCGTAACTAATATGGCGCGTAACGACTTACCCAACAGCTAGTACGTAATAAAAACAAACGAATATAAAAGTTCGTTACGTAAATTAATTCAAAAGTTACGTATAATTTTACTAATAAAAACGTTCGTAAAAAAAATCCAGTTTCCTTTTTAAGCAACCAAAAAATCAGAAGGCAACTAGGCCTCCTTTCCCGCTCCTTTTTTCTCAAAATCGTCCAATCAAAACTATGAGAAAGCCATTTATCCAAAAAAAAACAACTAATACACAAATTTCGTTTTAGTTACTCAAGTGCAGAGAGCCAAAATCAGAACAAGCATTAATTCAAAAACGTTCAGAAAATCAAATAAATTTTAACTGAAAGTAAGGAGCAACATTAAAACTCAAGACGAACAGAAATTACTCCGCATATGAAAGGGGCTGTTCCCTCCTCAACACCCCGCTCTTTACACTAAATTGTTTTACTGTTTTAAAAAATAGAGTTGAGAGAAAGAGTCAAACTTTAGCCTAAATTTTAAGTAAAATACTACATGATACAATTTAATCAATATTTATGAATTATGACATTATAGAAAAGCAGCAAGGAAATTTTTCCATATGTAGCATGGTACAGGATAATTGGATATAGTTTGGGAACAGGTTCTACCTGCTCTGGAACAACAAATCAAAGATAACGGTTAAATTTTTATATAATTACAAAAATCAATGCAATAAGAAGAAAGACTTACAGCAAGTAGCTGCTGTGGTTGACCACAAACTGCAACAGCATTACTTAAATGTACAACTCCATCTTCAAGATCACCATTGGCCAAAAGTTCCTCACCTAGTCGAACCTGAAAAGAAAAACTGGAAAATTAAATGTGCATTGCATTTTCCTTGAATTCATAGAAGAAAAAGCCTATGAAAGTAGAACAGTTATTTCAAAGCAACTACATCAGAGAAAGTCATAGTTTGGACACACAATGATAGTCTTTATTACATCAAATTAGGTATCATATATTACATGGACCCAAGGACTTCTTTACCAATTAAAATTCCAATCCTGCTGAAAAAAAGGGATACAGAGCCATAAGTTACAGTGCATAAAAAGTCATATACCTGAGACTGACTAAATAGATACATTCAAACTTGGGAAGTCAGCATATCTCACAGAAGTAAAAGCAAATGACAATTGGTTCTCCTGACAGTCAAAAAGAGAAACAAACACTGGATTTACCTGAACTTGATTATTGGCATTGTTGCAATTGGGCATTGTTTCTAATATTTCCATATTCCCCTACAAATTCTATTGTCATCTCACCCACCATCTCTCTCCATCTCACCACCATCTTAAGAGGATACACTTGATATTCCTCATTACCAACATCATGGTGGTGAACCACCTACATATGTTTATTTTTAGGCTACAACATCTTCTTCTTTGTTAGATAGCACTTGGACTCCATCATTTGGTGTCCTTCTGGCTTCAAACTCGGTTAATTTTCCTCCAAGGCAGTGAATTTATATTTTTCCAAGGGGGACAGAAAAACTAATTTCACTTTTTCATAAGGGCCAAACAAGAGAAACATAGGGTCTTGTTACCTATCCCCTGCAATTTAAGAGTAAACTCAGCAGGTACCCCTACTGCTCTTGCAAAATAACCCCGCTTCTTTTGCTAGTCAACCCTTCTTCTTGTATTTACAGGACTTCTTTTATGAAATATCGAGACTTCAGAAGAAGTCAGTGATCCTCTTGAAGATCCATCTCTCTTATTGTGCTGGGAGGTCTGCTTTTAGCAACATCTTAATATTTTCCTGCAATCCCAACTTCCCTCCAGAGAATCATTGGTTCTTCCCTCCAGAGAATCATTGCTTGGCTCTTAATCCTCAGAAACGTCAAGTTATCCATCCAGTCTTTCAATATGAGCTTCAACAGTCTATAGTGAAGTTATTTGTAATTTCTATGTTTCAGTGCATCCCTAAAGGTGATAGATACCGAGTTTTGGCTGATTCCAGAAAACCTCTGGATTGCATGGTTTCCATCCAGTTTTTAAATATGAGTTTCAACAGTCTATAGTGAAGTAATTTGTAATTTCTACGTTTCAGTGCATCCCTAAAGGTGACAGATACCAAGTTTTGGCTGATTCAAGAAAACCTCCAGATTGCATTGTTTTCCACTTTGTCAACTTTCTCATTACAACGTGCTCCCTGGTGGGTGGGGATGTCTTGGAAAACTAGTTCTACTCCCTTCTAGGCAAGGGCTATTGTCAATTATTGCAACAGATGGACATCTCTGTCAGTAACTTCAAAATAGATTTTCTTGATAATTTGTAGAGATGATTGCGACTCTGAGAATACAACTGCCTTTTTCCTGGGAGGAAAGTTTATGTGGACCACCTTCAGAGCCTTGCATATTGCATCTATTTCAGCCATGAGGACAGAGGAGCCACTGGGAAGTAGTTTCGAAATGCGGAGGTTTATCTGGAGGATGACTACTGCATCAGCTGCTTTACCTGCTTGTACAGATCTATCTGTGTAAATTTCCAGGAACTCATGAAACTTTGTCATACGAACTTTTTGGAATTCCACTTGAGTTATTACTGGAGGCATATTTTACTTCTTTCCCACAATGAGCTGGAGGCATACATTAATAGGAGTTACCCTCCATGGTGGAGGAAAGAGAAGTGTGTGAGTGATTTTTCTTATGATTGTCAGGAATCTTTCCATCTTTGATCATTTTGTTTGTCCTTTGTTTGCAGTTCTTGGTATATTTTCTTTCTGTTCTTTCTTTTTTACTCCATCTTTTTTTTTTATGATAGGTTATAAATAAAATGAATGAATGAGTGACATCTCCAATTCCTCCTCACAAAACAAATCCTTTTGTTTTGGGGTTTGAAGCCCCCCCCCCAAAAAAAAAATGTTGATCCAACTTGTAAAAACATAACAGAAATGAATAGAAACAAATTTTTGATACGTTTTTTAAGGCTTTTTTGTACCTCCCCCTGAAAAAATACTTTTGTAGCCACCTCTCCCCCCCCAAAAAAATACTGGATACCAAACTGGTAGTATTGTACTATTATGCCATCTGGCTACATCTTAGATCTTTGCAAATTTTACTATTTTTTCTACTTCAAATATCCTTGATTCATATCTTAATCCTATCTACTCCTCTTACTTTCCTCTCATTCTTGTATGATCTTATTGCTCAAGGTACAACATTTTCTCTCTCCTACCAAGCTCAAAGCATTTTTACTACTATTCCACACTTTATTTTCAACTTTCATCCATATGGTATTATGTTCTACTTTGCAAACTATTCTATGGATATTATATTGTTTATCTTCTACAGCATCAAATTCTAAACTGAAAAGTTTCAAATCCAACTGATCTTTGAGACTCCTTCTCAAATTCTCTGCCTATAGTCTATCAATGTCATACTTTCACAGAGGTTACTCTCCCTAAATGTCTGCTTTAAACTAACCGTAGACACAACTGGCTGAGGATCTTGACTATTAACATCAGTATCGACACTTCTGCATACCCTGGTGTCTTGCTTTGATCCTGCTAGTCTTGAATTTACAATAACATAGTAAAATAAGTTCAGCCACCTTACCATAATGTGAATATCATGTTAACTTACAAGCCATCTTATGACCATATACTGTGTTAGCTAAAACTAGATTATTGTACCTGCAATAATGTAGCAGTCAATTATCATTGCTATTCTCCTTCCCATTACCAAATTTAATTAAGCTATGATACCATCTATCCCTATTTGTGTCATCCTGGGCGTTAAAGTCTTCTAATAAATAATGTATTTCTACCTAGGATCCTGTCTAGTTGTTCTTGTAACTATATATAAAAATTCCATCTGATTGACTACTGTCTCCAACAGTCAGTTCTACAGTGATATATGCCACTATGACTGATACCTCCTGCTATTTGGTCATAAAGTGAGCATCTAGAATCCTAGTATTAATACCTTGGAAACCTAAACAAGATTTACAAGCTTCCTTATTCATGATCAGCCCCACTCCCAGTCTAGCCACTCTATCTTTTATACACATCAAAGGAGGTTCAAGTAATGCAAGGATCATTTTAATACTTACTTCTTCAAGGAAGAATTTCTGAACTTCTTCATAGTTGTTCAAGTTAGGTATCACAGTAGCACTGCCAGTTTTTGACTTTTTCTGCTTCCTTTCTAAAACATGATTAACAATAATTAACGTTCCAATCTATAAAAAAATGGTGCTGCAACTCTCTCAAAGGAAGGAAAGATAGTATACCTGTAAAGAATCAACAGTGGATATTTGCATTTTGTGACCCCCTGAGCCATTGAAAACTGAAGAATTAAGAAGAAAAAAAAAACTTTGTCTGCTTGGAACATCTGCCAGGAAGAATTATCATGTGTCTCTAGAAATGCAGGGCTCAATTTCTCTCAAAACTTGAAAATCCCTCCTCACTGGTTTTTATGGCACTTTAGGCACTTCCAGGGAAGCTAGGACAATGAAATTTGGCAGGCGTATCAGGGACCGGACCAAATTAAATTAGAAATAGTCGTTTTCCTGATTTGACCATCTGGGGAGGAGTGGGGGGCCTGTTAATTTGAAAAAAAAAATAGAAAAATTGAAGTATTTTTAACTTATGAACAGTTGATCAGATCTTAATGAACGTTGATGTTTGGAAGGATATTGTGTCTCAGAGCTGTTATTTTAAATCCCGACTGGATCTGGTGACATTGGGGGAGGAGTTGGGAGGGGCAAACCTAAAATCTTGGAAAACACTTAGAGTGGAGGGATCAGGATGAAACTTGGTGGGAAAAATAAGCACAAGTCCGAGATACATGACTGACATAACCGGAACGGATCCGCTCTCTTTGGGGTAGTTAGGGGGGGAGTCAATTCTGAAAAATTAGAAAAAAATGAGGTATGTTTAACTTACTAACAGGTGATTGGATCTCAATGAAATTTGAAATTTAGAAGGATACCGTGTCTCTGAGCTCTTATTTTAAATCCCGACCGGATCTGGTGACACTGGGGGGGGGAGGGGAGTTGGGAGAGGGAAACCTAACATCTTGGAAAACACTTATGAGTGGAGGGATGGGGATGAAACTTGGTGGTAAAAATAAGCACAAGTCCTAGATACATGATTGACATAACCGAAACGGATCCGCTCTCTTTGGGGTAGTTGGGGGGGGGGGGGGGGGTAATTCCAAAAAATTAGAAAAATGAGGTATTTTTAACTTAGGAATAGATGATTGGATTTCAATGAAATTTGATATTTAGAAGGATATTGTGTCTCAAAGCTCTTATTTTAAATCCCAACCGGATCTGGTGACATTGGGGGGAGTCTGGGGTGGGGGAACCTAAAACCATGGAAAACGCTTAGATTGGAGGGATTGGGATGAAACTTGGTGGGAAAAACAAGCAGAAGTCTTAGATGCATGATTTACATAATTGGAATGGATCCGCTCTATTGGGGGGGGGGGGGGGGGGGGTTAATTCTGAAAAATTAGAAAACATGACATATTTTTAACATACAAAGGAGTGATCGGATCTTCATGAAACTTCATATTTAGAAGGACCCCATAACTCAGATTTCTTATTTTATATCTCAACCAGATCCAGCATCATTGGGGGGACTGGAAATCTTAGAAAATACTTAAAGCAGAGAGATCAGGATGAAACTGGATGGGAAGAATAAAAACCTGTCTAAGATATGTGACTGACATAACTGGACCGGATCTGCTCTCTTTGGTGGAGTTGGGGGAGGGGGGTAATTTTGAAAATCGAGGTATTTGTAACTTATGAAAGGGTGACCAGATCTTAATGAAATTTGATATTTAGAAGGATCTTGTGCTTTAAAGATCTAATTTTAAATTCCAACCAGATCCTGTGACATTGGGGGGAGTTGGAGGGGGAAACTGGAATTCTTGGAAAATGTAAAAAATGGGGTATTTTTATCTTACAAATAGGTGATTGGATCTTAATGAAATTTGATATTTAGAAGGGATTCATGTCTCAGAGCTCTTATTTAAAATCCCAACCAGATCTTTTGACATTGGGGGGAGTTGGAAGGGGAAATCTTGGAAAACACTTGGAGTGGAGGAATTGGGATGAAGCTTGGTGGATAGAATAAGCAAATGTCCTTGATACGTGATTGACGTAACCATACTGGATTCGCTCTCTTCGGGGGAGTTGGGGGGAGGGGTTCAGTTATTTGGCGAAATTGGTGCTTCTGGACGTGCTAGGATGATGAAAATTAGTAGGCGTGTCAGGGAGCTGCACAATTTGACTTGATAAAGTCGTTTTCCCAGATTCGGCCATCTGGGGGGCTAAAGGGAGAGGAAAAATTAGAAAAATTAGGTATTTATAAGTTACAAGTGGGTGATCGGATCTTAGTGAATTTTGACATTTAGAAGGACATTATGACTCAAAGCTCTTATTTTAAATCCTGACTGGCATTAAGCCTCTGATTTTCCTTTTAAATCAATCCATTGATTCTTAGGAGCTCTTGGCTCTTAGCTCTTCTTGCCTCATCACAAGTGCCATATGAGCTCTTAGCTTTTGTTAAACTGGAATTGTAGTTTTGTATGGGACTCTGCAGCAGTTTTGCATGGACTACTGTAAGCTTTGCCTCTCCCCCTTTATCTTAATATTTGAAGCTTCCTGAGACATGTGTGTATGAGTGTTCAAAAGTAGTTATTATAATTTTTTTTAAGTTTCTTTAAATAGCCCTACAGTATTTTTAATCATGCCTCAAGTTGAATTCAACTATTTTTAGCAGTCAAAACTCAGCACACATTTCTATAGCAATCTATTACTTAAACTCTTCATTAGTGAAGATTGGTGTTGAACAGGATATGAACTGGGATCTAGCCCATTTCAAACCAACATTCAATGCAGTGGTGTCAATAGGGGAAAGGGGACAGTGTTTACATTATGTCTATAGAACAGCTAAACTGTGCCTTTGTCAAAAATAACCAAACAAAGATCTAAAAAGTTAAAATTTTCCAAGATTATTGTCAGCCAATCCTAACCATCAGCCAGTTTCAAGTATCTGCATCAGATCCAAGAGAACTTGCTGTCTATGTCTATGAAACATAGGCTACACTTCAATAATACCATTTTTCTAAGATTATATACTGTCCAAGTACTGGGGGTATTACTCTAAGCTAGGTCTAGCCAAGCATAATTATTCAGCAGTTGTTGTCTTTTTGCAATGGTTAATACTACTAACTCAGAGGGTATCATTTTTGTACTTCTAGTCTTTAGGAGGAAACAGTTGAAACTGCTTTAAAACATTCTGAATACTTACTTATATTATTCCCTATGGCATAAAAATAAAATGTATCAAAACCCCCTTCTCATTAATGTTCAAATATATACCCAGAATTGTGTCTATATAATGAATTTCCATATGCTGTACTTATTGTTGTAATACTTGTTTGCATAATATCATTTTGAAGAAAAGGGGGTGTCCATAGAAAATTCACATTGACTATATATGATTCCAGATACATATTTGACCATTAGGAGGGGGTGGTGTAAAGTTGATTGGTATACTTTCAGCAATGATATAAGTAAGTAGGTCTTTTATAGGATGTTTCAAAGAAGTTTTTAAGAGTTTTGTTAATTTATTTCAAATGCAGTAAGCCCTACAAATCTTGTCACACTAAACACTGTAACCTTAGCAACAAAAAGAACAAAATATGCAACAACAGAAAAACATACTTTACAACAGCTTACACACCAAAAGAACAACTAATATGACAAGAAAAAAATGGATCAAAATAAAACCCTATATAGGACTCTAATGAAGCTAATTAGAATCAAACAATGGGTAACTGTGGTCTCTGCATTTTCTGGTGGTATGGTAGATGTGTCAGGACAAGGTATGAGTTTGATGGCTCTTTGTTGCACTTTTTTTACTTTTTGGTCTGTCTCTCTTATTAAGAGGATAACAAACTGATGAGCAATACTGCAGTATCAGACATAAATTAGACAAATAAAGTAGCATCATTGAATGAAGGCTAAACTTAGAGAATGTGTACTTTAGGCTTAATAATTGTTAATTTAACCTAGACTATAGGCAGCTTTTGAAACTTGTATATCAAATTTGAGCCAAAGCAAACACCAAGGTCTTGAACATACTCCACACTTGTTTTAACATCAATGTTATCATCAATTAAAATTTACAGGCCTATATTGTAGTGTTTCCTCCTGGAAGGTTTAAAGTACAATACTTCATAGTCACTGAAGAATTTTGGTAAGATTCTAGACAAGCCAATTTTGGCTATATTGGAAAAGCATCATGTTAGAAAAATGAAACTTTCAGCAACGAACCCATGATCAAAAACACACTTCAAGAAGGTATTGCCAAGCTACTATGTCAACCCTCTTCTGATTTTTAAGCCTTAGAAATTCGCCAACTTTTCAGGTCTATTACCTATAGGAATATGACAAAACAATGGTTTTAGTTTTTAAAATGTAATTTCTGGTATTTGAGAAGAGTTTTTAAGCCAGATTTTTTTTTATTTAGAAAATATATCTGCATATCTTTGAAACCTCATAAACTGGGATTGAACAATGTTGTTACCTTAATTCACACTTCAGAGCAATAAGGTCCAATGGATCTGTGTTGCTCCATGAGTGATGATGGCTGACACATGTTACTGATCTGGATCATGCCAGCAGTATTTCCAGTTACTGCATGACCACTTGTTATCCAGTAACTTCTTGAAAGTTATAGGTGAAGTTGCCGACACTGTAGACTTGGAGAGGGAATTCCACTTGTTGACAACTCTTTTGGAGAAGTTTGGATGCATTTTGTGCTTACATGGCATTTAGAAAGCAGAAAATATAGTTGTGAAGTAGAAAATACATTTTTGTGCTTTATTTAAGTAGATTTTGCAAGGTTTCACTTTTATAAGACAGTCATTATTAAAAATCATCAAAGGTCAGTGCCCTCTAGACAGTGGTGAAATTTTGTCAAAATCCTAGGGAGGGAGGTGCAGACTTGGAGCCAAGTTAAATCATAGGAAAATTACCTCAAATTGTATCTTCTAACAACTAAGGTTGAAGAACCTGTAGATGTTACCAGGTAATCTTGACTTGATATTCATGTCATAGTCCATGAGTGGATCATCACTATTTGCATATATACAGGGAAGTTCAGTTTCATTGTTTGGTGTTACTAGATGTATCACCAGCAGGGTGTGTTTGAGGGCTAAAAGGGGCAGGTTCCACCTAATAAATCCTGCTGGTTTGTTCTACTGCACCTTCCATGAATTCTTGCTCTAATCATGGTTGACACTGATCTTGAAGCTGTCAACAGATTTGGCCAACAAAGTAGATTCACTGATTGAATTCCACAGTAGAAAAATGTATTTGGTGAAGAAATTGAACTTTTCACACTTTCTGCTTGATTTTTTATATAGTTTTATGGAATTTCCTTATGTTTTGGTGATCAAAAATGGGCTTAATGGTGTCACCGGTCATCATCTAGATACAGGGATGACATCTCATTTCTTTCTATGGTATGTTAGGGTAAGCATGTCAGCTTTTCTGGTCACAGCTTATAAAAGATTTGCTGTTTGGTAAAATGGAGCTTGGTTGCTCTATGCTGGACCTTCTCAAGTATCTCCATGTCATTATTAAAGCAAGGGTTGGCAACTGAAATGCCAAACTCAAGATGGGGATGAACAAGGGCTGTTTAAAGCTTCTTAATATCTCTTGGTTGCTGACTTGTCACTGAACCCTTGATCAAACTAAGGACCTTGCCTGCCTTAGTTGCTTGGTTCCAAAAGTGACTATGAAATTTAAGCTTATTATCAATGATTACCCAAAGATCACACTCTTCCTTGGCATTCTGAATGGGCATATTGGCACCTGCAGAGTCAAACATGTGATAACTATGACATGAGTTGTTTAGACTGAAATGCAGTACTTTGCATTTGCATGGGTTGAACTTGAGCATCCAGGTTGTTGCCCACAGACAGAGGTTGCTGAGATCTTCTTGCATAGAAGAGCAATTTTCCATTGAGGCTGCTGGATTAAGGAGTTTGGAATTGTCTGTATACAGTTCCAAGCCCTTCTTGACTGCCTTAGGAACATCATCTACATAGAGTTTAAACAGTGTTGGCCCTAGTTTGGTCCCTTGAGGGACACCACTCTTAACATGAACTGGTGTAGAGTAGATGAGGTCACCTCTTTCATCATATATAGCAACAATCTGAATTCTATCAAATACAAAGCTGTGGATCCACTGGGAAACATCATTGTCTATTCGATATGCTGACAGCTTGAGCATCAGGTAGCAGTGAGACATCTTATCAAAGGCCTTAGCTTCATACAGTAGGAACACATCAACTGAAAAACCCTGCTCCAGTGGATCACTTATAGATTCATAAGCTAGTATTAGATTTTTTTTTATATGCATGCCTTTCTTGAAGCCATGCTGACCACCAAAAAGAAGGCCATTCTTGGTAATATGCACTATGATGGCACCATTGACTAACGCTTGGAAAGGTTTGGCCATAACCAAGGTCAGGCTAATGGGTCTATAGTTCTCAGGCTGGGTTCTAGATCCTTTCTTTAATATTAGAGTAATTATGGCTGTCTGCCAATCTGCAGATAGGCTCACTGAAAAATGAGTCATATAGTACCATAAAGATAAAAATATATTAAAGAAAACTGACCCATTTCTGTAGATGCTTGAAATTTACAGGCTTATCTTAGTTTTGATACAATTTTAGAAGAAACTGAATTTTAGCAGGGGGGCAAACAGGGGCCAGGGAATTTGCCCTCACCCCATGTCCTACAGAAAATTAAACCCTGTCTCTAGAGGGAGAAGGAGTGGAGATAGGTACTTCAAAAGGTAAATACTTTGCAGCTTGTATTATTGACTTACAAATAAAGTGAACATACCACTGGATGCTTTTTTTATGCTCTTTACAAACATAATAATTGCTTTTCCTGCAAATTCAAATGACCAAAAAATTTCTAGTTTTTGGGTTAAATGTATCAAAGTATTATTGACTTACTAATAAAGTGAACATTCCACTTAATGCCTTTTTTATGCTATGTATAAGTATAATAATCACTTCTATTACAAATTCAAATTTAAGCACTTTTTGAGCTCTTATAAATGATGAATTTTCAACTAAAGTATGAGTTATCAGTTGTTTTAAAGAAAATAATACTGTCTTCTCTTAGTGCTGTTTTCTTGGTTGTTTTTGACAAAATAATAATATATTTTCTCAGTGCCAAAATTATTTATAGTTAGGCTAGGTCAAAAAGTGCTTAAATTTAAATTTGAGATAGAGGCAATTATTATATTCATAAAGAGCACAGAAAAAGGCATCATGTGAGATTTTCATGTTATTGGTAAGTCAATAATATCAACTGTGATATGTTTATTGTTTTTGGGTATAAATAGGCTTACAACATTGGTTTAATTACTACTTGGTTATAAACCTATTCTTTTAGTTATATAGTCCATAAGCTTTGATTTATTATGATTAAGTTGGCTAAGAAATTCAATATAATTTCTCTATATTTATATTCATTATGTTTTTTCTGTTGCTTTGATATTTTTTTTACATGTAGGTGTTTTTAAAAAGCCTAACAGAATAAAACAAAAACACAGTAGATTTTTTTGGAATTTTTTTATTTAACTTAATCTTGACAAATCAATGTTTGTGAATTGTAGGCCTACAACTTTTACAAAATGGACTTATGAATAACTCATTTTTATATCAAAAAATATAGAATGAAATTATTATTTTTAAGGGTCCTCAAAGTGCTTAAAATTGAATCAGCAAGAAAAACAATTAGGCTAGCCTGTCATATCTATAAAAAGAACAAAAAAAGGCATCTAATGGTATGTTCACTTTATTTTTAGGTCAATGATGTGAACTGCAAAATGTTTTTTCTTCAAAATACCTTCCCAGGCCAAACTTTAGTAGCCTATGTAGGCCTACATCCATCTCTGTAAGTTTCATTTTCTAATCTTAACCCCTTTCCAAGATAGCAGGAAAGAAGCTTGTCAAGAATTTTACTAATATTTTTAATACCTGTTTTAATAGAGAAATATCACAATTCGTCCAACAAAACAATGGATTAGGCCTCATACATTAGTTGAGCATTTAGGCCTATTGCACCATTCCATGGAATTTAATTCAGAAGAATCCATGCAAAAGACTGTTACCAATTTGTAAGAATCAAAGGGTAATACGAACGGAATTTTTCATCATAAAACACCAGAGTTTACAGTCTGGCTAGCCTACACCTATCTCTAAAACAATCCTGCTTACTCTCTCTCAACATTTTCTTGTAGTTTGGGTCACTTCGCCTTTTTTTGTCAAAATATACACAGTAGCCAATAAAAAAAGTTCCAGCAGCCATTCCAGCAGCAATCATTGCATTTTTACTTAATAGCATTTTGATTTTTTAAGTTTTATTGTGAAAATGTTTTTGAGCAGTTTCTTCCTTAATTAGTAGCACTTAGAAACACCTAAAGGAGGCCCACACTGAATACATCGTGACATTAAATTTTTCGGACTTGCATCATATTGTTCAGCATTGTCGTTTCGTACATGTAAACTGCTTAAATGAATATTAAAAATTTTACACTCTAAGCTTATTTCATCTGCTATATAAGCCTTCCTAATAAGCCCTGACGGTATTTATTGTCGTAGAGTGCACTTTCGACAAGATCTTTTAAAGATGTCTTTTTGTTTTCGGCTTTTTTAAGATACAGGTTCTGTTAAACTATGCCAGAAACTTTGAACAGGATCTTTGATTGCTGTGTTGCAAATCCCTGGTAAAAATATCGATCGTATATTTGAAAGATTTAAATAAAAGTACCATTGCTTTTCTTGTAGATAATTATGAAGTTTTTTTTTTTAGTTTTCTTGCGCAAAGGAGAGCGGGAACAAATAGAAAAAGTTGCATTGGTATTGCCTGCCTGACCTTTGAACGTTCAGCAATGGGAAAATACAATCCAAGTGTCATTATTTTTCAGAAGCAAGAAAAAATTTTGTTCCATTAGTTAATCATAATTTTTATGTTTGGTTCATTTCTCGTTGAGTTTGCTCGAGGGTTATTTCGTATTCCTGGGTGGGTGTGAGATAGCTCTACCGGTCACTAAATTGAGATTTGAGCCACTTGTCGTTCGTCCCCTCAGAATAAATAATGGAAATACGGAGAACAGTCCCTGGCAATCATGAGTTGTGGTTCAAAAAAGGCCAATGCGACATGCTATGAACATAAAAATAATGGATTACAGAAAGTGACTGCAAAAGCATGTTTGAAGCTGAAATTAGTTTGTTTTGGATTCCAATTTCTGATTATCGTAAGAAGACACCCTATTAAAATATTAGGAAAACATTACGAAATGACTTATATGATTCCTTGAAAATATTAAATTTGGAAACAGCATTGAAACGCTGTGCTAGAACTTGTTTAAATATTACCAATCATTATTTTACCCATGATTTGCTTTTTAACAAACTTGATCTTTCGCAGTGCAAAATCAAACCCCATTCAAACTATTTCTAGATACATTTTTGTTTAAAACAGTAAATAATACTGTATATTGTATTGTTGTAATGATCCAAATTATAAAATATAAGGATAGCCTTGTATATTTTTTGAAGAAGTGCTTTTAGACTTTTGCATTGAAATTGTCCTATTCCATAGTAGTATTGGGAATATTTTATTACTCTTTTTGAAATTTCAGTTCAATTTTTTTGCAAAACTACCTATTTTGTAATATAGCTGTTTAGTTTCATACTGGCTAAGCATGTATATCATAATGTTTTATGCAAAGTCTGTAAGTATGATTGTACTTGAACTTTGAACTAGGGGAATCAAATGCAGTTGACTAAACTGATGTCAAGTCAAACGAAGTTCTGACAAGGTTCGAACGTCAATAGCTAGCTTCTTTGTCAGTATGGCAGAATGTTAAAAAACTAAAAACATAGCTCATGTCTGTGAAACCTAAATATTTTTTACCTAATTAGGGTAAAAACCTAATTAGGGTGAAACCTAAATAAGGGTTCATGTCCAACCTATCTGATTGGTCAAGAACCAATTGGATTTTTGCAGTCATTGCTCACTGATGCTTTAGAATATAAAAAAATATATCTATAAGAAATTTACCTTCATTATCCGTCTGAAATGCCTTATAATGTTATACCAATTCTAAAAGAAATTAGTAGATATATGACTTTTTAAAGGACTTTTTAAATGAAGTAGGAACTTCCTAGGAGGGTGTGAAGACGGAGGCCTTGAATAGATTGGGCAAGAGGAGAAGCGTGTGAAGCTGTGTTGGCCTCAGGCGACTTGGTGCTGCGGTGAGTTGTTGATAGCAGTAGTAGTAAGGCCGCCCCTGTAAAAAACTCCGAAATCCATAAATTAAATTACTAACATCCGTAGGTCGCTATGCACTGACTTTACTAAGCGTCAGGAGTTACAAAAAGTCAACTAGAGTTCAGGGATAAAAACAATCAGAGTAAATATGGCTAAAGAGACTGAAACTTTTGAAATATTCTGTAGTTCAACTAAAGTTTAAAAAAAGCTCAAGGTCCAAACGCCCTCATACTAAACTTTCTTTTGTTCTGTGGATTACTTTCAACCGACTAATCACAAAACGTTTTATAGAATTAAGTTCCTATACCTAATGTCAAAAAGTGAACTACCAAATATGTTTCCTAAACTATTTAAAGCATAACTTACTTTTGGCACTGAATAGATTTTTGAGAAAAAGAATAGAAGTAAAAAAAACTTTATTTCTTGAAAAATTTTCATTTTATGAATGGATCGTAGTGAGTGGTTAGGTGTTGCCAGAACAAATTGGAATGTGTTCTAACATCAAGCTAACAAACAAAAATCCAGCTCACAATTTTGTCTAATACAGTGTCAAAGTTTATTCATCTCTACCTAAACAAGCTAAACTTCTTAAATAACTCTAGATAAACTTACCCAGTGCCGGAGCCTTTATAAATTTGATACTTCGTGCTACCTAGTTAGCATTCCGAGCTTACCCCTGATTTAGATATATGACTGAATTGAATCCTTTAGGGTAATTGACATTTTTTTCCAGAATTACACCCTGCGTCGTATAGCCCATCGAAATTAGCGTGACACAATAAATTACTTCAATAGAGGAATACAATTCTAAAACATTTTTGACTCTTTCAAGTAATAAAAGTCTCGTCTTCGTAATTTTTATTGATTGTATAAAATTCTACATTAGCTCAATCGGCGGTCAAATTTACTCATTTGTAGTAATTTTTATTCGTTTTAAATTTCAACTAATTTCGACCAGCAGTAGTTTCATGAAATAAATATTTATAGTTTTACGATACAGATGAAAATAAGTGGGTTTATTATTCGAATGCATCCAAGATGATGGGGATATTTAGTCTTTTGTAAGGCTGAAGTAATCCTTAACCCCATCCTGTAGACACCCTAGAATATATATGACCCGTAACCAATACTTTTGTTAAAAGAATCAATTTATGTTACATTTTGTTGAAAATGTTTGTTTGTTTCTATAAATGCATGCCAAGTTCATTTATTAAAAGGGGTTATATTAAAATTCGCTAGGAAAAATGACGTCACGAATCAAGACGACCATATTTGTTTTCTGAATTTTCAAGTTAATTATAGTTCTCTTGATCTTGGAGTTTTACTTGAGCTGTGTTTCGTGGCCTGAAATTTCAAATGAAGCCAGTACAAGAAGATCGATTTTTTTAGCGTCAAAAATAGACCACTTTTTTTATAGCCTCACATCTCCTTGATCTAGTTAACTTATCTTGAAAGTTTTATAGCAATTGAAGGAAAAAATTTTTTGGCCCATATTGGGGTCTCAGTAGCCGATAGAACGTGTTTTTTTTGCAAAGTAATTATTCCTGTAAGGTTCGTCTATCCCAGTATACATGCCCAGGGAATTATTAGTGGCTCGGACACGAACAAATTTTGGGAATTATGAATCAGCTTAACAATTTTTTCCTTTGATTTTGTCTTTATTGAGGCTCCCTTGTCTCTGGGCTCATGTCCTGTAGATCTAAGCCAATCTGAGTCAGTAGCCGATAGAACGGTAGCCAATCAGTAGCCGATAGAACGTGCTTTTTTTGCAAAGTAATTATTCCTGTAAGGTCCGTCTATCCCAGTGTACATGCCCAGGGAATTATTAGTCGCTCGGACACGAACAAATTTTGGGAATTATGAATCAGCTTAACAATTTATTCCTTTGATTTTGTCTTTGTTGAGGCTCCCTTGTCTCTGTGTTCATGTCCTGTAGATCTAAGCCAATCTGAGAACGTGGGGATGTTGGCCCAGAGGTTACATATCGATATCAGTAATATCCAAAACAATTTTTCATTGGCGCATAGTTGGCCATTTTTATGGGCCTTTTAGGTTTTATGTCGCTGTCAGAGACAAACGGAACATTTGCTCCATTGAGGGATATCAAAAAATAAATGTGGCCAAAATTAGCTTTAAATATTTTTTGTAGACAATTTTCCACCTAACCTTGCCATTTTCACGGCAATGGGGGTCGGGGGTCCCCCAGAATAAAATTCTAGGTGCACTTCACCCCTTTACTCTGTCTCCAAGTTGTTCTTGAGATAGCCATGATATGCTATTTTGATATCTAGGTACACATGGTTCTTTTCGACTGGCATCGTTACAATGCTAAAAATATATGTTTATCCAACAGGGGTCGTGATGCAAAAACATCAAACAGATTGTAGACTAAAATCTGTAAGTCCTTCTCATCGGTTCCCGGTACAAAACAAGGTTCAAGTTTCACTTAATCCTCTCCAGCAATTCCGGAAACATTTTATCTCTAAAGCCGTTCAAGAAACATTACAGAAAAGTAGCTTGGTCACATGGCAAAACAAAGTTATTTTGGTTTTTATTGCAACTTAACCATGAGTAGATCATAGTTTCGATATGGCTTTATAGTGAAAAACTAGTGAGGTGGATTCGAAAAAAATTAAACCCCCCCTTCCTACTTATGCCCTCCCTTCAAGCCAAAATTCGTGGTCTTCTTGGTCCCCTTACACTCCCCGAAGTTTTCAACTTAATGCCGCAGTTCATTCCAGTGTCATTACAGATTATTTGGTAATGATGCTCTATAGCGTATTTTGGTTCACCTCATTACTTAGATGAGAAACATCCTCAATAAACAACCATAAATTTAAATAAGTTACAGCCTTTGCTCCACTGACTGCAGGATTCATGTCATTCCCAGAGGTAGGTTTTCTGAATCTTTCGCTATTTTGAACAAATAGCCATCTCAAAATTTTGATCAGATGTCTTGGAGGGCTTCATAATATTGGATACCAAATATGAAGATGAGAAAAGGGATTATTGCTTTCAGCTCTTTAAAAAGGCACGAGAAGATTCAATTTTCTATAGATTGACCTCTATAAACACCATTTTGTACTAAGTGCTTGGTGAAAGGCTCTTTACGAATGGAGCGTGATCTTTCATCATAGTACTAACTAGACTATGAAAGATATTCTTAATTATACCCACGTAAGTGATAGGCCATCCCCCCAAGTGACCTTACTCGTTGGATGATTCCAGAGAATCCTATAACAAAACTTCCTTTGAAAATCCCCCCTCATGTCTCCTATTGTGTTCCAAGCCCTGAACTTTGTTGCTTTTCATGCACTTTTTCATTGTGCAAATCATACCAAACTAATGGTCGTAGTCAATTAGTGTAATTAGCTCTCAACACAGCACACACAAAATAAAGTCAAGCTGCTAGACTACTTTAACTAACTTATGTTTGTACTTAGCCCCAATACCTTGATGGATCAGATTTTTCAACGGGTGTAGAACTGAAGATTCTTGATCTTGTATTTGAGTGACTATAGGTAAAAAGTTGTCTCATCGTTTTTAGATTTAGCACCCAGGTACTTTAGTGCAGCAAGACTAGGAAAATAAAAATAACACTGAACAATGCAAATTTAAAAGCAAATAGGGAAACAATGTATATGGTTCATTCCTCAATGGAATGTGGAAAGTAATAAAATAACTGGAATAAATATTTCTCAGTGGAATAGACCCAATATTTCAACTATACTTGTTTGAGACAATGGTAATGACGAAAGCGATTTAAAACACACCAGAGAAAGTACATCCGTAGCGAGTACGGTATGATGTGTGTATCACAGCTTACAAGCATTATAGAAAAAAAGAAGTTTACGCAAAAATTTTGAAATCTGATTGTTGCTGGCAATTTGCATCAGTAATCCTTGTGCAATAACAGTAGACATGCCTAAATACTACTGTGACTATTGTGACACGTACTTAACACATGACTCGGTAATACATTGCAAATGCCTTTTTTCATTGGAGTTTTGATTAAATTAATAAACTAGGCTACAAGAACTTTAGTGCCCTCTTTTTTCCTAGGCTATAGGCTACCTTGGCAATTTGAAGAAAAGCTACGTTTTTTTTGTAGGTGGCATGCCAATATAAGTGATATTGACAAGGTTGCTTAAAACACCTGGATAACAGTTGAATGTTGGCTAGTTACAAACTTTGACAGCTAAACCTTTGTAGATTATTACCTTAAAATTTACCTTAAATTGCAGCTTGGAGCTATATAAGGATTATCCATCCTTGTGATGCTCCATGAAAAAAAGAATTTGTTTGGTGTAGATTGTGGCTGTTAGACTAGACTCTTGTGGAGGACTCTGCAGCTTCCCAATTGTAGCCTAAAGGAACTCCTGGCAGAGCCATTCCCTATCAAGGTGGGACTTGAACATGTCAGTTAAAGTAGCAGAAACTGTTTCTTCAGACAGCTGGCTCCACATATTGATGATTCCTTGGCTGAAGAAATGGCTTCTATGTCCACTTGAGGAATGCTGCATAGGGAGCTTCAAAGAATGTCCTCTAGTACCAGAGTGCAAGGGCTGTGCAAAGAGACCAGGAAGGGTGTTTTTAGAGAGGATTTTTTGGTTAAAATAATGTCACCCCTTTTCCTTCAGTATGTCAGCATTGGCAGCTTCAAATGATGTAGTCTTTCTTTGTATAGAAATTTATTCATGCTGCTAACCATCTTAGTGGCACAATGCTGGACATTCTCAAGCAACTTCTTATCTTTTTTGAAAAAAAGGGGCTGCCAATGACATTCCAACCTCCAGGCATGGATGTACAAGTGCCTTATATAACTTCATAAGAACTCTTAGGTGATGGCTAGAGATTGTTCTTTTTATGATACTGAGGGTTTTATTTGCAGAAGATGAAACAGACTTAGCATGGCTGCTAAACTTTAATTGGTGATCTACAATAACCCCAAGATTTATTTCATCAGAAACAGGAGAAAGGAAGTTGTCTTGAAGGAAATACTTATGATGCTTGCTGTTTTTGCCAAAATGGATTACATTGCATTTGTCAACATTGAAAATAAGGAGCCACATGTTAGCCCATCTTCCTATACTGTCAAGATCTGTTTGAATTGATTGCTGGTCAGAGGGAGTAGCCGCTTTTCCAACTAGTTTTGAGTCATCAGCATAAAGGGTAATAAGATTTGAAAGAATTGTTAACATAGAAGTTGAAAAGTGTTGGTCCAAGAATAGTGCCCTGGGGCATGCCACTTAATACAGTTGTGGGAGAAGAGAAATGAGGAGTTCCTTGTGAATCAAAAACTCTGACACTCTGTGATCTTTCAGAAAGGAAGCCCATAATCCACTGTACAACACCTTCATTGACACCTGTAGCCTTCAGTTTGATTATGAGAAAATCATGACAAACTTTGTCAAATGCTTTGGACAGATCAAGAAGAATCATGTCAACAAGAAAACCCTTATCAAGCAGTGTAGTCACTAATTCATATGTTTGGATGAGGTTAGTGTCCACAGATTTACCAGATCTGAATCCATGTTCTGATGTGGAAAGGAAATTATTGACCTCAAAATGTTCAATTAGAGCTTTATTAACAAATCTCTCAAGTACCTTAACAACTGCAGAGGTGATGCTTATAGGATGGTAATTTTCTGCCAAGTCTCTTTGTCCCTTTTTATGAATTGGGGTTATATAAGATGTTTTCCAATCATGCAGTAGTTCCCCATTTTGAAGAGGTAACTAGAGCAGCATGCATAGGGGGTAACTGAGAGCTTTTTGACACTCCTTAAGAAGACATGGATGAACACTGTCTGGTCTCTTTGACTTATTTACATCAAGCTTGTCAAGACTATTGAAAACCATTACTTCACTTACTGACAGATAGGCATAGGGAAAAGCACCTCATACAATGGAGGATCTGGTGAGGAGGTACCTGAGTTTTGGGTAAAGGCAGAAGCAAATTGTGCATTTAGAATGTCAGCCTTATCTATTGGAGATGAGTGTAGTACACTGTGGTCAACAAGGTCAGGAATAGTATGATGATTTGGGTTTTTAGAAGAGACATGTCTCCAGAAAGATTTTGGGTTTAACTTGATTATCTAATAAATTTTGTTGCAATTTGATTAATTGCATCAGGACAAAATGAAAATGGTACTCAGTGTCTTTTTCATAGCCTACTCTTTCACTTAGTCATAGTTACTTTCATAAGCAAAGAATCCAGCAAACCCATTTTGATAAAGAATAGCCAGTAATTTTTTTAATTCAATGATTATCAAAATAGCCTAGTAGGAAGTAGACCTAGGCTGCCTTTAGAATAAGAATTTCACCTTGAACCCAAATATAACATTAATGTCTGTCACAAATGTAGTTAAATTTGCAGTTTCCAACATTTTTTTTTTTAACCTCAAAAGGTAAAACACTCCATACTAACCAAAGTTTGCAAATATGTTTCTGGAAAAAAACAACTGTTTAAAGAGAAAAATTGCCATTAGCAGCTCCTTTAGTAATGGCAATTATTTTTTTCTTTTGGTCTTAATATTAAAATATTATTCTGAAAAAGGAACTGTTAGAATTTTCAAAAAGAATATAAAAAACCTCATAAATGACATCATAGCAAAACTGTCATAATTTTGAGAGGTTTCTAGCTCTTTCTAAAATTTTCTGTAAATTTGTTTACAAAATAACATTTTACTATTGAGACTTCTGAAATTAATAATCACCATTCCTGAATCAGCTACAAATGGCAGTTTTTTTCACAAATCAATTTTCTTTTAACATCATGTTTTTAAACATTTGGTTAGGCTAACCTACTATGAGCTGCTTTGATCCCTTTTAGCCTTTAATGGGTTACAATGTAATTTACCCCAAAAATAATTCTAGAGTTCTGAAATAGCATCTTTGATAGTATGAACCAGCTGTTGATGAGAAATAAGGACACATAAAAAAAAGCCTATTGGAAACCCACAAGATTATAAAACTTATGTGAATAGCTTGAGGTTACATCTAATCCTTTTAAGGGTGAGTAGGATGAAATTGCAATGGAAGTGAAATTACATTTAAAAAGAACATTGACTAGAGAATTGAATAGTATTTTTCTTTTTATCTCTGATTTCTGTCCTATAAAATAAGTTTACTATACTCCCTTCAATATCCTTAGGCTTTTAATTTTCTTTTCATATTGACTTTGTTTAGTAGTGTTTACGAAATTGATAACAAGAAATAAATACAAAAAATAATACAAACCCAAAAGATCAGAGAATTTTTTATATTGCCTAGGACTAAGACCATACATTTGAGAGAGAGGGCTGGGCCTCTTTAGTACTAAATAATGCAGGAGAAAAAGAAATCCTTATTTCAATTGATTTGGAAATTTTTTATCAATTATGATTTTTGAGCTTCATCCAGTTTTACTGCATCCTGATGCCTCTTGCCCTAATGCCTGGGTATTTCCCAGGTTGTTCACAAAAGCTTACTGATTGTTATGGTTTATATGATTTTTTTTTTTACTCATTTCTCATCAACAGTTGATTCAGAAAGGTCATATTCCAATAACCAATTGTACCTATTTACTGAAGAATAAATCCCAGCAATATCAGCAGTTTCATTTATAGGTTATATCCATGTTCAAGTATTTGGGAAGAGGCTGGCTACATCTGCTAAATATTTATGTCTTAGGCATTATAATGCTTCTTATTATCAAAAAGCAGAATGCAAGTTTGGCTACATTGGTAAATCAGCTGTAGACAAGAGTAATAAATTATTTTTGAAATTCTACCTTTTTTCAAACAAATCATGGTAACAAACTGCAAGTAAGATACCAACTCAGCCCAATTGTAACCAAAATGATAAAATATAGAATGCTGATAACAATAGATACAATTCAGCAAAAGAATCATAAGCTAGTGTGATAAGTAAGTTTTTGAAACATTTACCAAAGGTCTTATCCTTATATGGTATACCAGATAATCACATTAAAGTGATTAGTGCTATGTACAAGAAAAACATTGATGGGACTGAGGTTATCAACTGGTTTCATGTTAAATCAGGATTTAAACAGGGTTGCATTTTTCCTCATTTATAGGGACCATTTTGGTGAACATTGTCCTAAAGAACATGGCAAGGGCAATGAGAGAACACAGAATCAAATTAAGAAGTAAGACTCTCCTAGACTTATATTATGCTGATGGTTTAAGCATCCTAGATGAAAGTTTTAGCAAAATTAATGAACTTTTAAAGGTTTTTGCAAGTTCAGGGTGCCCCTTACCTTTAAGGTCCTCTGGACCTGTAGTGCTCTTGAGTTGATGACTCCCATTTGAACATCCACTGCCTCTTCTCCCACTCTTTGTCAAGTCTGTGTTTGGAAGACTGGATGGAGGGAGTGCTAACAGTTAAGTCCTTCAATTTATTCCAGTGGTTTACAACTCTTCTTGAAAAGTACATTTGATGGATTCTTGACCAGGAGCTTAACTTTAGTAACTTCTATGTCCCTTGAGACTTACATCTTGCCAATAAGAGGGGCCAGCAAGGCACATGCCAAAATCAAGATGGAGTCTAATGAAAGCCTTAAAAAGTTTTATGAACATTGTTGTCTCTCAGCTACTGATAGTCTTTTTTAATAAGCCAAGGATGGAATTTTCTTGGGAAACAACTTGCTTGATGTGCCTGTGGAACCTCAACTTGTTGTCAACAATGACACCTAGGTCCCTTTTGTCTTTTCTACTCTCTAGTTGCTACCTTATTTTACTGATGAGATTTAAAATTGAGTAGATAGCAATTGTGTTGTTGGGTCCAAGGTAAAAAATGCATCATTTGGTTGTACTGAGAAGCCCGTCTTGAGTCCAATCCTGTAAACTGTCTAGGTTGTGTTGGATGCTCTGTGGTTTTGCAATGCGAAAAAATGTGGCATCATCAGCAAACAAACGCCTTTTATTAGCCACATGATTGAAAATATTGGTGTACATCAGGAAAAGAGTTGGACCTTGTACAGTTCCCTTTGAAACCCCAGTAATTACTATGGCCTCGTCAGGATAGAGTGGCTGACCACCCATCTCAATTCTGATCTGTGAACACCTTGGGATTAAGAGCACTACATGTTCAAAGGATCTTTAAGGTAAGGTGTACCCTGAACTTGTAAAAACCTTTAAAAGTTTATTCGTATTGCTAAGACTTTCATCTAGGATGCTTAAATCATCAGCATAATATAAGTTCAGGAAAGTTTTACTTCTTCATTTGATACCATGCTCTCCAATTGCCGTGACTGTGCTCCTTAGGACAAAGTCAATCAAAATGGTCCCTATAAATGAGGTCAAAATGCAACCCTGTTTAACTCCTGATTTAATATGAAACCAGTTACTAATCTCGTTTCCAACCTTAGCCACATCAATGTTCTTCTTGTAGATATCACTAATCACTTTAATGTATTTATCTGGTATACTATATAAGGATAAGACCTTTGGTAAAGCTCTTCTATCAGCTGACTTTAATGCTTACTGATAATCTACAAAACTTAGGACTAAAGGCGTTTGATGACTCAGACACTTCCAATTATTAATTAATCTAGTTGGGAAAATTTGGTTGATGCATCCACTAACCTTCCTAAAACTACACAGTTCTTCTCTTAAACCTTTATGTACAATATCTCTAGGTCTAAAAAGTATTGTCATACTAAGTAATTTGCTCTCTACAGAAACCAGGCTAATACCTCTGTAATTACAACATTTGCTCTTATCACCTTTCTTATGAAGGGGTTTAATTAGAGATTTTCTTAAATTGCTAGGTACTTCCCCTTTTTCAAAAATCATGCTCATAATCTTCAGTAGCTTATCTCTGACCTCACAGATACCATACTTCAAAAACTCATTTACCACACTATCAGCACCTGGGGCCTCAAGTTTCAGATTTTACTTTATTTGTCTGGGAAAACCAACACATGTCCAAAGTGTATCTTAAAGCTAATGCAATCTTAGATCATATCAAATATTTTGTTGTATTAAACTGTAAGTAAAGAGCAATTTAGCTTAATGGTAACATAAAATCTAAGAAACAGGGTCTTGATAATAATAAATACGTCAAAAGAATTGAGTTTTGATGCTTATTCAAAATTTGTAAAATTCATCAAGTTTAATGTTACCCATAAAAAGTTACAAGCTGAAGAAAATTGAAAAATTTTTGAAAAAGAAAGAAACCCCACCAAAACATCAAGTGATCTTTGTGAAAATTATGCCATCAGACTCAGCATATCAGAGAGCCCTTCTGTAGAGGTTTCATGCTTCTATTTGCAAAAATGAGGATTTATATATTTTTTGCTAGAAGGAAGATCATGGATGTGTGTTTATTTATTTTTGTCCCAGGGGTGATTGTAGAAGCTTGAGAGATGGCTTGCTTGACTGGAAATCAAAAGTTCTAGTGCCCTTTTTAAGTGACCAAAAATGTTTAGGGCAGCTACCCCCCCCCCCATGCCCTTTTTTCCTCAAAGCTGTCTGATCAAAATTTTTAGATTTCCATTTTGTTCTGCATAGTAAAAAGGTCCAATAATTATGTCTTTCAGGATGACCTAACCCTCAAAGCTCCAAGAGGAGGGGCTGCAAGCTATGAACTTTGCCCACTGTTTACATATAGCACTGGTTATTAGGAAGTATACAAATATTTTTTGGGGTGGGGGAGATTTTCTTTGAGGGAGGTGTATTTTCTACAGAGAGAATTTTCTGTTTAGAGGGAGTTTCTGGGGGTGAACTTTCCAGAGAGAATTTCATACAAGGTAAAACTTGCCAGAATTTGTATACAAAATTTATTCATTTTCTACAGGAGAAATTCTCCATGGGGAATTATCACCAGGAAAAAACAAATAAAAATAAAACAAATTATTTAAACTAAAATCATAAAATAAATTTTGAAAGAGTTTCAGCATCCTCACCTCACATAGGTTGAGCCAAGGTTATTTTATGTTGCTACAGCACTATCCAGGATTATAATACTACCAGGGAAATGAAAAACTATAGGCCTAATTGACCAAATTCCAAAGCAGTGGTCCATGTGGCTTAATTTGTTAGTCTTTGGTCTCTATGATGACTATGGACGCAACTAAGATTTTCTGAGTTTTCTTGAAGTCTGATGAACATCAGTTTCTTACTTCACATTCTTCAAATAATTAGAGATGGCAGTTAAGGTTATATACTACTACTGTCAAGACTTCACCACAGCACAAAGTTACATAAGGCTAACACAGCTACGCATGCTCCTCCTCCATCCCAATTTAAGGTATATAGAGACTGAATACATTGAAAACTGAATCTTGCAGATGAAATAAATGGATAATATAAATTAAGTAAGAAAAATTATCCAAAAAATGAATGTCATAGAAAATTTTTGTCAAGTTTATGTAAATATATGGAACAAAAACAAGAAAACTTCTGAAATAAGTAACATGAAGCAAAACAGAGTGAGCTGTAAAGATAAATCCTCCCATGGCTAGTCTAATTAACTCCCGAAGAAAATTGGACTGTTTTTTTATCAGAGAAGCAAATTGTTTGAACAAAAAATTTCGATTCCCCTATATAAGTATGACTTTGCGAATATTTACGTTTTCTTTCGTTTTGTATTGAAGTACAAATTACAATTTTATGGATCTATTGTTCAACTCCTTGGTTTAGCTTTCTTTTTCTTTTTTGAAATAGAGGCTATTGTGTTTTAGTGTTTTTAGGCCTTTTCTTTTTTCCACAAAATATATGGTTGTCTAAAAATTTTAAAGTGTAAGAAAGTTAAGTTTCCAAACAAACTTTTTATTTTGAAAGTTAGTAAGAAGAAATATACATTTGAATTATTTTATTGCAGCCATCTGTCAGGAAGACTCACTGCAGTGGAAGGAAACACAAAGAAAATGTAAAATTTTTCTATCAGAAGTGGATGGAAGACCAAGCTCAACAGCTTATTGATGCCACAAGTAAGTTTTAGGTACCTGTTGACAATAAGCTAGTAATCTACCCACCAAGACTACCATTTCTAATGTTCAAATAAATGCTACTAACTTGTTTATTTGCAATTGACAGAAAAACGGCCAAATTTTGTGGGCTGGGCCAAGAGCATTCTGTTTTGAAGTTAAGCTCTTCATACTAAATTTACTAAGAACTCTACCATCTTATTTAAAATAATTAGCATTTCAAAGTAAACCAAGGTTTACTTTGTTGACACTTTTGTCTCATGGTCTGGGATAGACTGATTTTCCAGATAAAGTAAAATGCCAGTTCAAATTATGTCAAATTACCCAAATATTTTAGCTTGAAGTCATTTATCTCTGCTAAGCTTGATATATAGCCTACATATGTGTAGGCTATGTATAAAATTTTCCCAAAAATAGCTCTGCATTTTTTTTTTCTGAAATTGGTATACTGCCATTTTCCAGTGTGAAAGTGGTACCTTACACCCGAATGCAAATACTTGAACTAGATTGCATAGCAGAAAGTTTACCTCAACAAATTGAATCACATAGACTTTTTGATCAGATGATAATTTTAATCAGATGCGATAACAAAAACAAGGGAGTATTTCCTTTTTGTAAGCATGTTGTGCTGATTAGAGATTTAAATCTGTGTTCAAATGGTATTACTAGGAGACAGTGGAGTGATTTTGTCAAAATCCCGGGGGGGGGGAATTTGAGCCAATTTTCCCAATTCAAGTAAAAAATTAGGCATATAGTACCATAAAGGCAGGTTTACTAGAGAAAACTGATCTATTTCTGTTGATGCTCAAAATGTATAGGCCTAACTTAGTTATGACAAGATTTTCGAAGACGTTAAATTTCCTCTTGGAGGGAGAGAGGGGCAAACTAAGTCCATGCCAGGGGATCAAGCATCACTTGGTGAAATGAAAGACAGTTTTTAATTTCTATTACACTGCAACTTCACTTTTATTTTATTTGGCAAATATTTTATTGTTCTTATGCTGACAAATATTCTATATTATCAATGATTGAGTCAAATTTTAATCTGGATTTTAGAGAGCACATTACAATTTGATTTGATTGTCAGCAATATAGAACAGTTTGTTGGTATAAACATGCCAAACGATTTGCCAAATGATGAAATAAAAGTTGTTTTGCAAAAGAGATAGAAAAGCTGTCCTTCTTTTCACTATGCAAAGTTTGGTCCTCTAAATAGGAAAAGACGAAAAGAGAAGGAAATAAGGCTAAAAGAAGTCTATATGAATTAAAATCAAGTAGTTGCAGGTATCAAGCCATAAGAAAATGCCAAGACAGATAGTCCAAGTGAGTGACAGGCAAATCTGGCATAAGCCCTTTTTAGGATTGTATAAAAATGATGTTCCATTTATTTCCTATTCATTTCCTATGAATAGGAAAAGAGGATATGACACATTTTAAAAAGAAGAGAAACTTAAAAATATCTTGTTCATCAAATGAGATAAAGTAAACAGATCCTAGCCACCAGTAGAACTTGCCTATTTTTAGGGAATGATAACCAAGTGAAACTTTATAAACAGAACTGAGAATGTGTTTTGTTTGTTTTTTATTGAAAATTCTCCTCTTTTCCGAGTAAAATGTATCTCTTTTAACTTGTTTCTTTTTTGTCACTTTTCTCAGTATGTAGTGATTTATACACACACTTTTTCTATGAGTTGTTTCTTATAAGCTCTTTCTTTGTTTTAGCTGCTGCCTATAAAGCTGGAAAAATATCTTTGAAACCTGGTGCTGCAATACCACCGCCCACTGGACTTGCTGGACGTAAGTTCAAAGCCTCTCTGTTTTCTGTGTTTCATTGCACTAATTTACTGTTCATTGTGTAGTATTCTCTTTAAGTTCCTCTCAAAACTTCGTTACCTAAGCATGTTTTTTTTTGCAAATAATGTTGGTTTTGATCCTATGAAATTTACATCTTTTAATTCAATGTTATCCGTTTATTGGTTCAGTGTTTCTACTTCCAGATTAAAAAAAGAACTCAAATTATAGCCAAAATAGACACAAACATCAAGCAATTTCTAACAGAAATTACCAAGTTTTATTCTGACATAATTTTTTCAACTTGGTTTGTATGTTAAAAAATGCATTTCAAAGTTGAATGGGGGCAGGAGGCATAGGGGAACTTCTTGCTTTGGCAAAGTTCCATTATAAAATAGTTAGTGTTGCCAGGCACTTCAAAAGATATCAGTGGCAGTTTTACGCCTAGGCAGGGGTGGAGCTCCCCTTTTTTTGTCATTTGACATTAAATTCCTTTTATGTTTTATAAAGGGTATACCTGCGGTATACCTCCCCCCCCCCAAGGTTATGAGGCCTATAATCACTACTGAAAAGAGCTACTGTGTTGCTAGACATCTTTCTAGACTTAATAAATCTGTTGATTCTATTTTTAACTTAATTGGTGAATTAGTGTTAAAAAAACAGACTGTATTTCTTTTTCAATATCACCCTGTTATGCTAGAGAAGTAGCCTATAGGTTTAGAAGAAGAAGGCAAACTGCCCTCTCATTTTTCTTTCCCTACTGGGTCTACTGGTCTACCCTCCTCCTCTCCACTTTGCAGACATTGCAACGTAGGAAATGAAACAATTGATCATTACCTATTTGAATGTAATATGCTGACGCCTGCACAGCTTATCTTTAAAGGTAAAATGTTAAAGTGTTTCAAACAACAAAAAATTCCACCATCAGTCAATAGCCTAGGTGACTTAACCTGCACAAAGAGTACTAAACTCGAAATACATACCTTGATCATTCAGTTCCTGGAATGAAAAGAGTCTCTGTAAGACATAAAATCAAAACCGAGCCATCGAAAGCGACTGGCAAATGCCCTTATTAGTCCAACGCATATAGAGTCAGAAGGAAAAAGGCTGAATAGTTTTGATTGAAAAACCCACTTCCCGTCTAACAGAAGAAGCCCCTGTGTGACCATTTGGTCAAGGAGCCCTATAGAAACTCCTGGCTGAAAAGCCCCAGCTCCCCAACTCCCCAACTCTGTGGTACTGTTCTAGTTGTCAGTGCTTTGAGAATCATTGTTAATGCTCTGCCATATGTTATTAGCTTATTTTGTTGTTGCTTTTTTATTTTTTTATTTCTTTGTTTTTCTTTTTTGTCTTTTTTTCTTCCCTTATTTTTCTTACTTTTATATTTTTCCTTATTCATTTTTTATTATACTTTTTCCTATCCACAGTTTCGCCATTTCCAAAGTCTGAGCGCTTCCCTTTTATGAGCCACTTCTTAGGGTAAGAGAGGGGTTTTAAACGTTTAAGGTCAAACATGTTTTTCATTGATTTTGGGTGTTTTGGATTAAAAAAAAAAAAATTATATTATCTAAGAAAGCTTTTGAATGCTCTTTCGTAGGCTAAAATTTAGAAAGTAAAAAGTTCAAAAAGCTTGTTCTTTTTTTTATGTAACAACTTTTTAATAGTATTTTTTGTTATTGTGGGAGTTTCAAGGGAAATACTTCAAAAAACTAAAAGATTAGTTGGGGAAAAATTGGGGAAAAAGATTCTTACTGTATGTTTGATTTCGGCGTAAGAAGTTCAAATAGAGCTATATATTCTGGCTTTTGAGCAAAAAAAGGAAACGTCTTTATGCCCAAACATATTTAAGGTGATTGCTGGTAAACTTCAGCTCATTTGTGTTTTAGCTTTAAAGAAAAGGGCTAATCATAATCATTAAATACTGAAATAAAGGTACCTAGTGCAATTTTGTAATAGTATTTAAGTGGATGTTAGAAGTACCCTTATTATTTGGGTAATTACTGTAGTTGGATATTTCATTCTTGGCTATTTTAGCAATTGGTAGTGTGTTTTTTTTTCAAATTAGCTTTTATTGTTTCAAACAAATTAAGAAAAATTCTGAGTGCTAAAACAATGAGCACTAAAAACAATCTGACTGCATTTTTTAGCTCAGCGTGCAAAATAGCACTAGAAAAGAAATAATTAAAACTGATAAATTTTAATTTCAAAACGAATTCAAAACACCCACATTTGGTCTGCCCAAGCCGACTGAGGCTAGTATCGCTGCGCACGCTCCTCCATCTCAATTTTCTCAAAGCTTTACTCTTTACTTCCTCCCTGAACGATAATTGTATCTTCAAATATAGCACAAGATAAAGCCCGGATCACACTCTGCTTAAAAAGGCACGTCCGGTTTGTCGACTCTAAAGTGTGTTGAGTATCCGACTGTTGGTTGCATCTCTTGTGTTTTGGTGCATAGGACAGGAGTATCCGTTTTCGTTTGAAAATGTATTATTGTGGCTTCAGGATAATCCCTTTTTTCTAATATTTCATTCTTGATGCCTTCTTTTAGCCTTATTTCTTTTTTATTCTGTTTTTGTATTTTCTTAGTGTTAAAATATAATCTATTTATATATCCTCCCATGCTAGTGTCCTCTTAAAAAAAAAAAAAAAAACCCTGCGGAAGAGAAGACTCAGTAATTCCTCCTGGATAGTTACCGAGCAATGTTCTATGTTGCTTATTTTTTAAACAGTATGCCTTTATTTTTGCAGCAGTCCCGCCTCCAGCCCCAGCACCTCTTCCTGGGCCCAATCCTGCAATGGTAAGACCAATGGGGCCGAATGGTATGGTCCCAGGGCCAGTAATGGGACAAGTAGGTGGACCAATGGCACGTCCCATGGCGCCAATGGCTCCTATGGCAGGAGTTCCAATGATGGGGCCAGGTGGTCATATGCCTATGATGGGTAAGTAACATTGACACGGATACTTTGAACATGATACCACATCACTGGGATGGGTAGGTTACCATAGATTGGTTTTGTTTCAAGGAAACTGCTAGAAAGCCTTGAAAAGGGGTTGTTTTGATGCAAATGGATTAATTTTATGACACATTTTACATCACTTATTATAAAATCGGATTCTTGTGAATCGTAGTGTTCCTAAGAAAGCCCCTAGACGGTCATCAAGAAAGAGTAAGACAAGACCAACTGAGCAATAATAGAAAAAATATGAAAGACAGATGGTATGTATTATACAGGACTTCCTGAAGACATGCAATTTTATTTCCAAGGTTTCAGAAGGGTTAAAACGGCTTAGGAACTCGCTTCACCGGGTTTAATGAACTGGTTCCTCTAATGAAGAATTGTACTTCAGTGATTTACCAAGTTTGGTCGTGCAATAGACTTGGCCTGAAGATTGGAATTCTGTCTCTATATGGCTGATGGTATTTGCTGCTTCACAGACAGTTCTTATGTTGTTTGCAGTGTACCTCGTAGGGTTCGTCCGTAAAATTAATTGTAAAAAAAAATAGAAAAAAATCTATCTCATATAATCAGGAGTTTGGGTGATCCAGTTTGGCCTATCCCTGCCTTAGTAGGAGCGAAGTCTATAGGGAAATAGGTGGAGTTCATTTAGATATCGTCGAGTCCTGTATTTTTCTGCTCGGAAATGATATTGCCGAGAAAGTGAGGAGGCAAACTGACGAGCTTAATCTCTGTCTATGCCGGTTCTTTTTCATAAGCTGCAGTGTCCAAAAAGGCAGCTTCTGTGAAAAGCATCATATCGAATATAGGTCGGGCTGAAAATATCTCCTAAACTGAACACCTAGTTGTCACTTAGGGCAATTGATTGACTTCGCTATAACTCTAGTATCTTGAGTGTGGCATAACAACTGCAGTCCTTTGATCATCAGCACAATTGGGCTTGATAAAACGTAATTGTACCGCTACCTACAGCCATTGCTTGTTTAAAAGCCTCAATTACAACTTCCAAGACGAAGCTCTTATTGCTATGAAGTTTCAGCTATCTGCTCTAAGCCTCACGAAGGCTTCGATCGAAGAAGTCACGCACTGGCTCTTTTCGGGCTCAGTACATTTCTGTCAAAGCGCTGTTCCATTGAATATTCGTGTCTTTTATGATGGGAGGACTAACGTTACACATCTTACAGGTTCAAAAAGATCGAGGGATATTTAGTGGGATTGGGGGGTTTCGTATTCTTACCAGGGCTGCTTCGAGCGTCAACATGTTGCAAGAGAGGCCCTTTCTCTAGGTATTGAAGTCTCACTATCGCTTTTAAGCTCTTGATCATTTAATTCCGAGCTACTATCACCATCACTACCCCCACCGTTTACCCAGTTTCTTTGACGTCATCATCTCGATAATCAGATCAGGAAAGTATCCTCGTTCCGCTCTATCTACGATGTCGTCAAATTCTGAAGTGAATCCAAGATTGTTTAGGTGGAAACTCTCCAAATCTGCCTGGTCTCTGTATTGTCACAGATTAAGGGCATTAGTCATCCCATTGGGGGCGAGCAATACGGACGGTTTGGGTGGTACCGTTGCAAATTCTATTCGTTATCGGGATTTTAAAGCAAAGTTTAGCACTCCAAAAACTTTGGAAAAGTCTAACAAAATGGTGGAATTATAAGATTTATAATTTAATAAGCTTTAAGGATCAATTTGTTTTTAGGATCAATTCAATTTGATCCTAATAACTATCTGCGTGTGAAATATATGACTGTAAAATATAAACTTAGCATTGATTTTAGAATTGAATTGTATTTTTTCCCCTATTTCAACTAGCAAAAGATAAGAAACAAGGTGTCACTTTAACGGTTCTTTTAATGTTGTTTTGATTTTCATAGTGGCAAGTCTTTTCTTCAGAACGCGTAAAGACAGCGCTATTCGCTAAATAGCAGACTACCCTAGAATAGTTGCTAGACAGCGCTGTGATGCTATTCGCAATCAAAACACTTAACATGAGAAAATAACGAGTCGAATAAGGACAGAAACAGTCAAAATGCCAATAGTAAAACCGAACAGAAATGGTTCTGGAAAACGGCCTCCTCTTTCCAATCCCCCCCCCACTTCCTTCCCGAAAACAAACGAAAACGGTTGAAAAAAAGCAAACAGAAAAGAATTCTTGAAAGAATGCAAGTACATCTCCTGTTTTGAAAGAATACTTTTGTGTTGTACTAGCTTTGTATGAATTTAAAATTAATGAGTTTCTTTTTAATCTTGTCAACATAAAACTACTTGTCCTGTTCCCCACTTATCCTGTTTTATTTCCTTATTCCTCACGTTCTTTCTCCCTATTTCTTCTTTTTTTATGAATTGGAAGCAGTATAAATGCCAAACCTTTTTTTTTCGGCATAAAATGTTAGGCCTATTTTGTCCAACTCAAGCTGCTGAAATTTCACTTCCCTATGACAAAAAAAGAGAAGTTGTTCAAAGCTCATTAGAGAACTATCCGTTCAGTTTTCTGGCGGTTTTTGTTGTCATCAAACTTCTTTCTTTCTTTTCTGGTCAGAGAAGTAAAGTCTCCTCTTCTCTCTCGTTTTCTCTTTCTTCTTCCTGCTCCTTTATTTCTCGCTATTATTTCTTTCTTTTGGCCGCTTATCTTTTTTTAGGATAGGAAAAAAATTTATCGACTAATCTTTAAAGTGTAATTATATTGGTTTCTAGGAATTCTTAAAAATTTAGTTTTTGTTATTGTATTGAAAAAAGATGGTTCCATCCGGGATCGAACCGGAGACCTTCTGCGTGTAAAGCAGACGTGATAACCACTACACTATGGAACCTTGAATAAGTAGAATATCTATATACATAAAAATGTAGTGTCCGTTAGCTTATCGTTATTACCGTTATGCGTCTTTTTAAATTTCACTAAATTACTTAAGATGTAAAAAACCGGTGATTGCACAAATATTTGGTAAAATTCTAGTTAATTGACTTCTTGCTATCTCAGAAAGGGTTTAGGTTAGGAAAACGAAACTTTCAGGGATGGGTCTACAGGCTAAACTATGTCCCGGGAAGGTATTTTAAAGTACCCATCTCCACTACTTCTCCCTCTAGAGGGCCCTGAAGTTTACCTATATGACAGGTCTATACCTACTGAAATTTTGACAAAACAACATTTACCTTAATCTTCAGTTATTAGTTGCTTTTTCAGTGCCTTTGGTTCTGAAAATGCAATTTCTGTTATTTGAGTAGAATTTTGAGCCATATCAATGTATTTTTTCAAAATTTAGGAAATGTATTTGCATATCTTCAAAACCTTATAAACTGGAACTGAACGAAGTTATGAAGCTGGAAACAATTGTGTTGTACTTCAATTAAGCAGAAGATCTATTTTGCAAGGTTTCACTTTTATAATACACATATTTTAAAAGGTCATCAAAGGTCAGGGCCCTCTAGAGGGAGAAGGAGTGGAGATAGTTGCTTCAAAATACCTTCCCGGGACATACTTTAGTCTGTAGATTTATCCCTGAAAGTTTCATTTTCTTAACCTAAACCCTTTCCGAGATAGCAAGAATTCAATTAACTAGAATTTTACCAAATATTTCAATATATTTTGACAATGGATTAAAGCAATTCGAAAACCTTAAAACAGAAAACCAAAAGTTTGAAGTTTAGTAGAAATTGTTGAAGTTTAGAATGCTTGCTGCTCAAAGAAAATTTGTCAGTGTCAATTAACGTCAAAAAGAAAATATTATTAGATTGCTTAAAATGTAAAAGACTGGTGATTGCACAAATATTTCTATATATTTTGACAATGGATTAAAGCAATTCGAAAACCTTAAAACAGAAAACCAAACCAATTTACGTCATCAATTCGATCCAAAAATGATATAGCGTTGCCGGGACCCAGAACACAAGGGACAATGAGAGTCCATATATAGAAGCCTGCCGCGTGCCATGCTGGGGCTCGCGGAGACCGGTGACAAAGCCGCCGGGACCCAGCACTATCTGTGGTTAGAACACAAGGGACAATGAAAATCCATATATAGAAGCCTGCCGCGTGCCATACTTGGGCCCGGTGGCGAAGCCGCCGGGACCCAGTACTGTCTGCGGTTAGAACACAAGGGACAATGAGAATCCATAAATAGAAGCCGGGACCCAGCTAGTAAGTATATAAAAATACAAAAAGCGGAAGAATGATAATATTTCAAAATGAAAATAAAATAAAAACAAAAACGTAATACCACTGCGTCCCTTAAGAAAAATTTATTTTCTTCCTTGTTCATTATGGTGCACTGTAATTCAGGCTAAGACATATCCAGAGAGAGGCAGGACTTTCCTAGTGTATGGTTTCATTGCGTACTTTCCCTGTGACCCCACATGTGTTTAGCCGACTGTAGTTTGGTATTTTAAGCAAATTTTAGTAACTATATTGGCCCAGCGCATATCAATCCACAGGTACCTATAGTTCCATAAATAGGCTACTGTTCTTGATCATGTATGACAACGTACTCCACCCATAGGTAAATTCGGTCGTGGTTGAAATGCTAACCATTTCCCGTTGAGTTTACTCTGAAAAAAAAGTCAACGACTAAAAATAAAATATTTTGGTGATGATGTATAGATTCTACGTTGTACAAGGTGCATATTTTAGAAACCAATCTAATACATTTCTAAATTCCATACATATATCATGTTAAACAAACTCACGCTATGCGAGTTACCACATAGTCCCCCACGTAAGGAATGGGTTTATATATACTCGAAATCTTGGATTTTCTACGATCTTTCTTTTGGTTGTTGTACACTGTTTAGATTTTTCTTATGCGTAAATCCCCCTCTGTTGTTACCACAATTGAATCGGGAAAAAAGGCAAGCGGAGACTTTTCTTGTTTACAATTAAACCCAACCGAACATTTACCTAGAAAAGTCTTAACCCAACCGAAACCGAGAACTCAAACCCAACCGAACACATTTGAAACACGCAATATTACCTGCAGCTGAACGGTGAGCAATGCAACGATCCAAGGAGTGGTACAACCATTATGTTCAGTTCACAGCTTAGATACCAGCATACAGTTATGAAAACTCATTTATTTTTGGGACACAGTGCGCGGTAGCGATGCTAGCGGCTGGAGACAGGAAACTGGTATTGGTGTCTAATTGGTAACAGGAAACTGGTATTGGTATCTAAGCTGTGTATGCAACAAAGCGAATTTGCGTTCCCGCCTATGATGTTGTAGTACGATCTACGCGTTGGAGCACGGGTTTGGAGGAGGATCCAAGTTCAGAGCCCTGTACCAAAAGCTTCTCACGGGCAAGATAAAAGTTTTCATAACTGTACTGGTATATAAGCTGTGGTTCAGTCGGACTATTCAACAAATACAGGCTTGTAGGAATATGTAAAAGAAGTATTAAAAGTGGCCTTTTTAAATAAGAAAAAAGTAAGGATTCTATAGATATGAGAATAGTCAACTAAAGGGATGAATCTAACAGAATAACATAGCCTAAGTGGTCTTTCTAAAAATATGTTTATGTAGGTAAGTCAATTAAGTAATAACTTGATCTTCTTGATCTTGAAGTTCTTGATCTTGAATAATGTTCACTTTATTCATATTAATGATTAACGTTGATTGCGTAACGGGTTTCATTTTTAGTGTCCTTGGTACTTGAAGTGTTTCAGAGTGCTACTGCTTTTTACAACCTGTTCACTTATGCCTTCACATCTTAACATGTATTTATTTTTGCTAGGTATGAGACCCATGATGAACCCCATGATGATGGGACAATTCCAGCAAAGACAATGAACAAAATAGTTATACTTTTTTACAGCTATTATCCATTTTGTAAACTGTACAATAAAACAGTCTTTTATTTCATGATTTACTGAAAGTGTCTTCTTTGCGAATACTGCCAAGTATATAGAAACGTTGCTGTCTCGTCTGCAGACTGTTGGAAGTTGCTGGAACACTTTCTTGGTCATATTTTGAGAGGGTGGTTACTCCCCTCCACTTATTTATGCTTCAACTTAGAAAATGGTACATGATACTAAAAAAGGCTTGGTTATTTTAGCCCCATTAAAAAATGGATTCAAATACTGAGAAGGTATTTAAGCAGATCAGGCCATAATGTTACTTATAATTGCTAGACAGATTCCACGAGAAAGCAGTCTTATGTCCTTACCCCCTCACAATCCAAACAGAGAATCTTGGTTATGAACCACAGTACCCAACACTCCGATTTTTATATTATGAACATGCGACAACATCCTCATTAAGATTCTGTTAAGTTTCCTGTCTTATTGCGGGGGTAGTTTTATTTTTAAAACATAATGTTCCAGACCCTGAAGATATCAAAAAAATTATATATGTTATTAAGTTAAGTTTAAGAAATTTTTTTTTTGCAAAAAATGGCAACAGGATATTGAAATTATTTATTCCGAATATTAATGCATCTTGTAAATATTCTGTTTTTAAACCGAACAAAACTAGAAGTTTTGACATTATTCTCTGTAATGGTAAGTTGAGTAAGTAAAAATACTAGCAAATGTCAAAAAAAAAACAACGAAAAGAAAAATAACTCAGGAAGTGAGCTTGAAAAAGTCTCACTAGAACTTCCAGTTTCCAATCCAGTGAGCCCCCTCCGAAGATTATGCAACCACCCTTTCTATAAAAACTTTATATGCACACGAGGCATAACTTACAACCCTTGTCCTGAGGGCTCTGGGGGGGGGTAATCTTCAAAGACATGGTTACTGAACCATTGAACAACGCTGAACAAAATGGCTATCTCAAAATTTTGATTTGATCTATTCGGAGAATTGATGGGCGTGGGGGGCTGGTTGCCCTCCAATCGCTCGACTGTTTGAAAGGGCAATAGAACTTGCAATTTCCAATTGAACGAGCTCCTTTCGAAGTTTCTACGACAAATCCTTCTATACGAAGTGCCCTGGTTTAAAAAAAACAAAAAAAACTACATTGTGACCATATTGCTCGTAATTTGACCACATCGCTGTTTATCATATTTCTCCTATTTTTGAACAAATGGCTATCTCAAAATTTCTAAAAAATGCATTTTGGGTAAATACGAAGCATGGGGAGGGTAGCTGCTCTCCAATCACTTTGACACTTAAAAAGGGCACAAGAACTTCTGGTTACCATTTAAATGAGTCCCCTCTGAGGTTTATACGACCATCCTCTGTATAAAAACTTTATATGCCCCCAGCGATTAACTTACAACCCTTACCCTGAGGGTTGTGAGGGGGTCGTCATCCTCAAAAACATAATTTCCGGACTGTTCAACTACACTGAACAAAAGATATCTCAAAATTTAGATTGGATGTGTTTGGGGAAAAGAGTGGCGGAGGGGGGTCTGGTTGCCCTCCAATCACTTTCAACTGTTAAAAAGGGTACTAGCTTTTTCAATTTCTTTTTTAATGTGACCCTTTCGAAGTTTCTACGATAACTTCTATGCGCAATGCCCTGGTAAAAATAAAAAATAATAGCTTGCGTCCCCATCGCTCTTTACTTAGAAAAATATGTCACTTGGTAAATATAAATTGCCATACAAACTGAAAAGAACAGTAATTGCTGTCTTTTCATTATTTGACAACTAGAGTTAGCGAACCAATGCAAAAAGCTTGAGGTACAGCACTGTCATTGGAAATTTATCTAACCAGATTCTTTGGAATGCAAGGTCAGACTTAACTGAAATGGTACGAAATATAACCAGTCTACTCCGTTTTATGCCACTGATTTATCAAGCTTACTACAAAGCCTTTTTTGCAAAGAAGAACTCTATTAGTATGGCTAAAGCTAGTGTGGGTTCAATGGGTACTTTTGCTTTGATCCAACACATGTGGGGCCCATACTAACTTGATATTGCAAGCGAATTTGAGTAATTTAGGCAAATATTGGCCTAGTACATAACCTTTCAGAAGAACTTGCGTTTTCATAAAGACGACTTAAAACCCTTGGTTACGACTTTTTGTACTCCGTTTTATGCCACTGATTTATCAAGCTTTACTACAAAGCCTTTTTTACAAAGACCTCTACTAGTATGGCTAAGGCTAGTGTGGGTCCAATGGGTACTTTTGCTTTGGCCCAACACGTGTGGTGTCCATACTAACTTGATATTGCAAGCGAATTTGAGTAATTTAGGCAAACATTGGCCTAGCACATAAGCTTTCAGAAGAACCAGCGTTTTTATAAAGACGACTTTAAACCCTTGGTAACGACTCACTTCACTCAAAGATAAATTGGGTCGTAGTTCACAATTCTGACCTTTCTCGAGATTTTATTCATAACGAGGAGTTTGAAAAAAATTCCAAAGTGATTTTCTCTTTTTATTGTTGAGTGTTGTGGAATGCTACTGTCTTCCGATGACCTGTTCATTATCATTTCTCATCTTAACGTGCATTTATTCTAGTTAATAGGTATTACCCCTGATGACACCATTATTATCTGACATTTCTGGCCAAGATAATCAGAAAAAAAGTTAAAGTTTTTTAAAGTTGTTATTTATTTTGTCAACCAACACAATTAAAAAAAATGGTCTTTTTTCTTATGAAATACCGAAAATGTCCTCTTTGTGAATGCTGCAAGGTCTATGGAAAAGCTGTTGTCTTTCGTGAAACCATTTGTTGCAGACTGAAAAAAAATTGTAGTGAAATTGTAGTGAAATATCTATTAAATATACTTAATATTAATAAAATTTTTATATAAAGCTAGAGAAAACTTCTTGACTACTTGAATGTAGCACAAAAAAAAGAGTACTTGTGCATTAAACACCCAAACAAGAAATACTTTTTCGGAATTCTTGTTTTATTTTTTAAGATCCAATGAGTTTATTTTTGCCTACTCACAAACATGTAAACAATTCACAGAATAGAAAAAGAAAAAGAAGGAAATTGAAGCGAATGAAGAAAAAAATCAACGTTTAAACAAGAAAAGTTAATAAACAAATTGTATGTGTAACATATTATGTGTTACATTTTGCCATGTTTCTATGCTGCATATTGTGCATTTTACAATTAATATGCTACATTTTCTAGTTTTATACTATTGGTCCAAGGAGGATTAAGCTGAATCTTATTGATTTGAACGGGGCTGAACTGAATGAGGCTTGAATTGCATTGGAATTGAGTTGAAAGATGTTAATGAGAATAAGGACTAAGTTAATCAGGGTTCGAGTTAAACATGGTCTGAGTTCAACAAGGTTTGGATTGCATGGGGGTTGAATTAGGCGGGAGCTGAGCTAAACAGGGCTTTTTTTGAAAGGGTGTTGAACTAAATGAGGACTCACTTTACATGGGAAGTTCTCCCCGCAGCATTCCTTCAAAGTTTCAACCTAATGACCTTAGCTGTTTCTGAGATTTTGTATATATGCTCTTTAGAAAGTCTGGGCGCAGAAAGTGTTTTTTGGTTTAGCTCAACATCCACTTCAATATTCCCTGGAAGTTTCAACTTAATACCCTTTGTCGTTCCCAAAATATTGCAGAAGCCCCTCTTTTCCGTTATTCTATCATTAAAAAACAATGTATTCTACAAACGAGTTTTTCAAGCGTAAACCCACTGCAAATCACCATCAATAAATAAATGAAATCCAGGACGAGCAGAAACTACAATACTTAACCGAGTCAAACTGAAAACAAGCAGAAACAACCTAAAATTAGAGTATGGCTGTGCCTTTTCAAGACCAGAAAATAATTTTCGCTTAAAAAAAACAATGTTTATTTCGACCTATGTGTTTCTATTTGTCATAACATCAGTAAAAAGACACCATCATAACAAAGATTCCTGAAAAATAACAAAGTGGATTGACAGTTTAATATATATACTGATGGTCATTCCATAAGGTCATTAATTTTGGATTTATTAAAGCAAAAAAAGAGAAAACGTTTTAATATTTATTTTGTTTTTAGTACAGAGCAAATTATGTTCTGGTCTTTAGAATGTATTGGCTGGGCGTCAGTCTAATTCTTCCGGGTATCTCCTCGTTTTTTGTTTCAATAAGTTATTTATTGTAATTTCTGTTCGTTTTATGTTTTTTTTTATGGTAATGTATAGTAGTTTTATGCTTGAAAAGCTATATGGCTTTATTTTTGCTTATCTTTGGTTTAATGTAGCTCTTTACTTTTCTTTGAAATACTTCTTTTGTAGAAACCGTTTTTTAAAATTTATTTCTGCTTGTTTTCAATTGATAGTAAATTTAAAAAAAAACTATTTTTTTCAACTGAAAGTAAGGAATAACTTTAAATATTAAAACAAACAGAAATTATTACTTATGTGAGAGGGGTTGTCCCCTCCTCAACACCTCGCTCTTTATGATAAATCTTTTTAGCACTTCTGAAAAAGTTTCTTATTGTTCATTAAACGAACCTTGTGTTTCAAGAGTGGCTCTTAAAGAGTTGGGACAAAACTTGAACTTTAGCGTATTTTTACAGGTATTTTTATAGAAAATATTGAAAAACGAAAAGTTGCCTTATTTAGATTTTGAAAAATATATTTTGACCCCCCCCCTCTTCACCTCATTTTGTTGAGTTAGTACCGCTGTTTCTATTCCTGTTTTAGGGATAAGAAATGATTGAACGTGAAAAACAAAGCATGAAATGAATCTACATACTCCATTTTGATCCTTTTAATACTGGACAGCCTCCATGTCTTGTTCGATAATCGCCTTCTCCGCTAGTTTTAAGATTAAACCAAAATACAGCACTCCCCTTTTCTGGCCAGACTGAAACACCAGCAAGTGTAAACGCGGTTGCACCACCTTCCGGCACATCTTCGAGCTAAGAAAATAACATTGTTCTTCAATAAAATTTTTATGGCACTTAGTATTAACCAAGTGACATAAAGCAATCGCAAATTCTGTCGGTTCCGGTTTTGCTACTTTAGACACTTCCAGGTAAGCTAGGACGATGAAATTCGGCAGGCGTATCAGGGACTGGACCAGATTAAATTAGAAATAGTCGTTTTTCCGATTTGACCATCTGGGGGGGAGTGGGGGGCCCGTTAATTCGGAAAAAATTGAAGTGTTTTTAACTTACGAACGGTTGATCAGATCTTATTGAAATTTGATGTTTGGGAAGGATATCGTGTCTCAGAGCTTTTATTTTAAATCCCGACCGGATCTGATGACATTGGGGGGAGTTGGGAGGGGGGAACCTAAAATCTTGGAAAACGCTTAGAGTGGAGGGATCGGGATGAAACTTGGTGGGAAAAATAAGCACAAGTCCTAGATACATGTTTGACAGGAACGGATCCGCTCTCTTTGGGGTAGTTGGAGGGGGGGGGGGTTAATTCTGAAAAATTAGAAAAAATGAGGTATTTTAAGCTTACGAACGGGTGATTGGATCTCAATGAAATTTGATATTTAGAAGGATATCGTTTCTCAGAGCTCTTATTTTAAATCCCGACCAGATCTGGTGACATTGGGGGGGGGGGAGGGGAGTTGGGACGGGGAAACCTAAAACTTGGAAAACACTTAGAGTGGAGGGATCGGGATGAAACTTGGCGGGAAAAATAAGCTAAAGTCCTAGATACATGATTGACATAACCAAATCTGCTCTCTTTGGGGTAGGGGGGGGATTCTGAAAAATTAGAAAAATGAGGTATTTTTAACTTACGAACGGGTGATCGGATCTCAATGATATTGGATAATTAGAAGGATATCGTGTCTCAGAGCTCTTATTTTAAATCCCGACTGGATCTGGTGACATTGGGGGGGGGGGTTGGGAGGGGAAAACCTAAAACTTGGCCTACACTCAGAGTGGAGGGATCGGGATGAAACTTGGTTGGGAAAATAAGGAAAAATCCTAGATACATGATTGACATAACCCGGAACGGATCTGCTCTCTGTGGGGTAGTTGGGGGGGGGGGGGGTTAATTCTGAAAATTAGAAAAAATGTGGTATTTTTAACTTACGAATGTGTGATCGGATCTCAATGAAATTTGATATTTAGAAGGATATCGTATCTCAAAGCTCTTATTCTAAGTCCCGACTGGATCTGGTGACATTAGGGGGAGTTTGGGGCGGGGGAACCTAAAATAATGGAAAACGCTTAGATTGGAGGGATCGGGATGAAACTTGGTTAGAAAAATAAGCAGAAGTCTTAGATAAGTGATTTAAATAATTGGAACGGATCCGCTCTATTGGGGGGGGGGGTGGTAATTCTGAAAAATTAGAAAAAATGACGTATTTTTAACTAACGAAGGAGTGATCGGATCTCCATGAAACTTCATATTTAGAAGGACCTCGTAACTCAGATCTCTTATTTTAAATCTCAACCGGATCCAGCGTAATTGGGGGGGGGGGGCAGTTGGAGGGAGCCGGAAATCTTCGAAAATACTTAAAGCGGTGAGATCAGGATGAAACTGGATGGGAAGGATAAAAATCTGTCTAAGATACGTGACTGACATAACCAGACCGGATCTGCTCTCTTTGGTGGAGTTGGGGGGGGGGTAATTTTGAAAATTGAGGTATTTGTAACTTACGAAAGGGTGACCAGATCTTAATGAAATTTGATATTTAGAAGGATCTTGTGCTTTAAAGCTCTAATTTTAAATTCCGACCAGATCTTGTGACATTGGGGGGAGTTGGAGGGGAAACACTTGGAGTGGAGGAATCGGGATAAAGCAAGGTGGATAGAATAAGCAAATGTCCTTGATACGTGATAGATGGAACCGTACTGGATTTGGTCTCTTTGGGGGAGTTGGGGAAGGGGTTCAGTGATGGCGAGTTTGGTGCTTCTGGACGTGCTAGGACGATGAAAATTGGTAGGCGTGTCAGGGAGCTGCACAAATTGACTTGATAAAGTTGTTTTCCCAGATTTGACCATCTGGGAGGCTAAAGGGAGAGGAAAAATTAGAAAAAATTAGGTATTTATAACATACAAGTGGGTGATCGGATCTTAATGAATTTTGATATTTAGAAGGACATCGTGACTTACAGCTCTTATTTTAAATCCTGACCGGCATTAAGTCTCTTATTTTTCTTTTAAATCAATCTATCTATTCATAGAATTTTGTTAGAGCTCATATCATATGATCTCTTGGCTCTTAGCTCTTCTTGCCTTGTCACAAGTGCCATATGAGCTTTTAGCTCTTGTTATACTGGCTATTGGAACTGTGGATTAAATTAACAGGAAATGGACATTGGATACCGGAGTTTTTAGCAAAAAGACTTATTACTTCGCCATCACTTACAAAAACGAAAAACACGAAATATTATATTTGCAGATTTCCCACCATGTGCAAGGAACCACGCCCATTGCTTCTAGCAGACGGCTAAATATCCTCTCAAGTATCACCAAATATTACGTGGAAGCCGTTGATGTAGATTTGAACATGACTCTATCAATTCCACCTTTTAGACTACTTGATCAGTCACGACAATCATAGATAGATCTAACGCTTAGAGATGGGAGGAGACGAGATCTTTGACGTAAAACAGGAGGGCCTTGTGTTTTAAACAGTGTTCTTCTTCCTTAAAACAAGTTGAGAGATTTAAGTGATATGGTTGTGCTAGTTCTGAAGCTTCGAAGACTGACCCCTTCTATGGAGGACTTGATCAATCCTGGCAAGCTATCAAAGAATTTGAAAGTCGTAGATTTATAGTAAGAAGGAGATGGGTCCTTGGCATTAATAAGAGAGCCCTATAGTCCATAGGTTGTCTCCTTCCTTAAAGAAAGATTAGGAGCTTGATCACGTTCTTTGGCAAAATTTCGTCGTCACTACAGCAAATATGAAAAGATTGCTTACACCTTGCTTAACCTCCAAGTGGATATTCTCAGTAGCGATCATTGGATCCCCCCAACAAAAGGAAAAGTTTTAAGGGTTTTCAACTACGGATTGGAATAATAAACAACCTTAATCAACCGCTTCTTGGGAGGGGGTATTAAAAGGCAAGGCTCTCAGGTATCTTAGTATGGACATCAGCCTTGGTGCTGGTCAATCTATGTAGAGAGACGGCCCCTTATCTTTGATGGCTTCTCTAAACCTAACTACCCATCCACAGCTACGCTTTGGGATCGGATCCATGCCCAACCTCCCGAAACAGTCATCAGTGGAAAAAAGATGCACACTCACTGCGCTCATTTGGTCACAGACAAAACCAAAAAACTGGATGGAATTGAATAGTGCAAGCGTGTGCATAATCGTCATATTTTCACTGCTGCCCTTTTGCTCTTTCCTGTCGTTCGGCGTAACAGTGAAATTCTAACACAAATGAAAATGTTGATAGGTATTTTGACGGGGAAGCAAGCAAGCCTTGCTTGCTTTATCTCATGCATTAAAAGGGTTTTCAGTCAAATAATACCTATTATTTTTTCTTGCCATTTTCTGAAACCTTCAGAGCTTCGTTGTTTTAGGCTGGTCACTTCTTTCAAGTCGTCTTCAGTAGTTCCAATTTTTCCGCCCCTTACTTGTGTCCGATGTGCCCGAATTACCCACGTAAGAAACATTGCATAAATGTTTAAAATGTGTGAATGTGTATGTTTTCCTAAGAAGGAAGATGTTTTGCCAGTGATGATTATATTGAATCACTCATCATAGAATATCAGGAGAGACTGGTGTATCATCCTCAAACATTCAACTTCGGGACCTTTCAATTACGTTGAACAAAAAGGTTATCTTAAAATTTTGATTGGATGTATTTGGGGAAATGTTGGGCGTTGGAGGAAGGGTAGGTTGCCCTATAATCTCTTTTGACTATTAAAAAAGTTCTTTTAAATTCCAATCGAATGAGCTCTTTTCGAAGTTTCTGCAACAACAAATGACCATCTAAAAAAGTCAATCAGATCATCCCATGACTCTGAATCTCAATATTTACACTAAAACTTCTGATTAGCAATATGGCTCCAAGGCATAACTTACAACCCTTGCTCTGAGGGTTATAGAGGGATATTTAAAAAATAGTGCACTTCTACAGTAAAAATAAAATAAAAATATCTCGCCTTTGCAAGTTGTCAATTCCCGTAATTGTCGGCCAAAATAGAGTCAAGATGCTATTGAGCAAAAAACTAAGAGATAAGTTAAATTGACATAGGGTTATCAAAAATATTTTAGCATCCCGGTTTCAGAAGTTATATTGACACGTGGCTGCGCTTTGTCCCTAAACTTATATGTGATCGCCGAAAATGAACGGTTTCTGCTAACGGTTACAAAATATTGCATAGTTGGGCACCGACTTTTGTGGCGGGGAGGTGGACGAATTATTTTATGGGGGAGATAAAGCCTAAAAAAGCGCATTAATGACTGATATTTCTTAACTGTCCATGAAAGATCCTTCAGATCAATTTTAGGGTAACTTACCCCCAAATTCCTTTCAATTAGCCCCTAACCTCCTTTTAGAAATATGTTTAGACTGAGCGTTGGATAGTTTGCTTAGAAAAAGTCATTGCAGAGCCTTTTCATTGCAGACTGTGTTGTTTTTACTGGGAAAAGAATCGATATAAGTTGAAATTTAGCTTGAAAGTGGGAGTCTCATAGGAATAGAAGTTTCCGTTTTGTTAATAAGTATCTTAATTTGTTGTGTAAAGTAAATTCACCTAATTGGGGCCGCATTCTTGATGCATTGGTATATAAAAGTTAAACTAAATGTAAAGAGGGACAACCCCCTCGTATTTAGGATAGTCCTAAATAGGGACAGAAGTCAAATGTTTAAGGAAAGCAGGCTTTCTAAAATGAAAGTAAAGAGCTATGCTGACAAGCATAGAAACTATATATGCAAAAAGAGGCTACAAATCCTTAGTCCTCCGGTTTTTACACGAAAATTTGGCCTTTTTTGTCTAGAACAAATACTTTTGCACAGGGATAATGTGATTTTTTTACAACAATGCTTCGAGAGCCTCAATTGGGTCATATATTTTTTTTTTTGTGGCATTGCTTGAGAGTGCAAAAGCTTTTTAATGGTTTCAACGGGAATAGACAAGGAATGGCAAACAGAATGCAAGCAAGGCCATGATTGTTGCTCCCCAAAATGCGAATGCTCTCCGAAATGAGATACTCTCCGAAATGCTCTCCAAATGAGATATTAAAACCTAAACGTAATGCAGTGGGAAGTATTGGCGTCCATAATGGAGCAAGGGGGCACTGGGCCTCCTAGCTGAATGACACTGCCTTATATTTTTATATTATTGCTTTAAGATTTCTATTATAAAGCCTTGGAAGTGATGATTAGACCAGGTAAGCCCCCCTAAAACTCGGCATATGGGTGCCCATGGTGGGTAGCTGAAGAAAGGGGCTCCTTGTTTTAAGTTTAATTTCTTTTCGATTTAAGTTTTAATATTATTCTTTGGTTCGATATTTAAAACACTTTTTTGTTTGGTCATACTTACATAGGCCATAAACGTTGCTATACGCTCACCACTATGAAACGGTAAATCTTTTTCAGGCATCAAGGGGCTGGTGTTACCATAGTCAGTATGCGGAATATATCTTCCTCCTATTCCGTAATTTGCAACCTGAAAAGTGATAAATTAAAGACCCTTGGGTGAGTAAGACCCATACACTGGGGAGGATGGCTTAAGAATTTTGCCCCCTAAAATTCTCAGTTTGTCGTATAGTTCCGTGTATGTTTCTTACGATTACTTTTTATGTTTTCTCAAGTATTCCTCCAGACGTCTCGCTTGTGGATCTAACCCCCTAATTAATTATTTAGAGTTTACTGAAGAATATTAGGGATCAAATAGTAATAGATAAAGTTCAATTTATTAGGATCCATTGAAAATATTTTATGGCCAAATTATGAGGAGTGATTCAAATAAAGAGGAGTCAAGGATCAAAAAATGTATTAACTTATTTAAGAATAAAAGAAGAAAGTAAAAAAAAGCAAGTACAAATATACCTTTAAATAAAATCCTATATATTATTATACTGGGATTATAACATCAAAATATATATATCAAAATTTGAGCATCGAAAAAACTTTTTTAAAGATCCTCCCTTTAGTTTTATTCATTCTTTCTTGACTTGATCAAATAGACACTTCAATTAATTAAAAGGCCTGTCCTGCGATAATGTAGTCAAGAGCTTGGCTACATTCAAACTTCCATCGAAGAAAATTTAAGATTGAAATAGAAGCTTATAAACATTTTGCTAAGATACAACTTCATGCAAAAGCCGAACGGTATTTACAATTTTGTGATCCTTGCTTTTACTTTTTTTTTCTTTCTAAACTTTTTACTTTACCTTTTCTCTCTAAAAAGACGCAGAAACTAAAAACTAATTACTTTCGATATGAATTGTTCAGTCAGCTAATTTCTTCGTATCAAGAACGCCGTCATTGTTTCAATTCTTTTAGTGTAAGACAAACATTATTATAAAGAAAAACTGTGTCTAAAATAGAGCGCCACATACAGGAATTTCTGTATTTCAAATCTAAGAAAATAGGTAGCAGTAACTTTCACCGTACCAGCAAAAGTCGAAGGGTATTTACACCAACAGTAACTTTCACCAAACCATGCAAAAGTCGAAGGGTAATTACAATTTTGTGATCCTTTCTTTTACTGTTATTTTGTTTCTATGCTATTTTAATTTATACTATTCTATTGTACTATTTTATTTATACTATTTTTATTTTATTTATACTATTTTTATTTTATTTATACCAACATTATTATAAAGAAAAACTGTATCTAAATTAGAGCGCCACATACAGGAATTTCCGTATTTCAAATCTAAGAAAATAGGTAGCAGTGACTCACCGTGCCTTTTTTTATGGATGGGAAACAGAACATTAGCGAAATTCAAGCGAAAAAATATTTCTCGATTTAAAAATACCTATTTTTAACTTAAAGTAGTATATTACACTTAATACTCAATCGAATTTGATAAAACGCAAAACTGAAAAAAATGAAGTTCACTAGAAACTTATACTAAAAAGCATCAAAATAAAGAAGTTATAAATATTGGAAAGTAAATAACATTATTAAAATTCAGTTTACTAACAAAAACAGCTTAAATATAAAACAGAAAATTGGCAAATTTATACTTCTTGTATTTTGTTTTTGTACTTGCATTCTGCCAAAAATACTTGTTGTTATCTCCAAGTTTTAATCTCAGAGAAACTGTAAAAGTTTTCAAGAGACTGATTGTCAGCTCAGATTAGAGTTAAAAAGGTTACTAATTAATGTCCACGAAGAGAAAAATTTTATTATAAGACATTATTTGTATTTTAAAGTGAATAAAAAACGATGTTGAGTGAGCTCTCTTGATAGTAAAAAAATAAATGTTGCAGTAGAATCCGTGCAATCAACATGTACAATAAAAGGATGTAAATAATTTACTTGCCTGAAAGTACTCGGAGCCAAAATTTTCAGGATAAGGGTTTAATTTAACTGCCCATCCAATTTTGTCTGTAAATCGCTTAATTATTGGGTTGTTCCTATGAGTCACCCAAGCTCTGAAATCAACGAGAACGAAAATTGCCACGAGCATTGAGCTATTATCAAACACTTAATGGTAAGAAATTACCAATGCTAATGGTAACTGAAACCTTAAATAAAGTAGTTTTGATAGCAATATATACAGAATCTGCTTTTTATGGTGATTCCTAATACGTAAAATTCACCAAGGTCAAATTCTACGAGTCTAAAAAAATCACCAGATTTCTGAAAAAGGCGAAAACAGCTCCAAGAGGACACGGATCTGAACGAAAATTACATCATCAGATCTGGCTCATTAGAGAACCTCTCATCGACAAAAGTGTGGAGTAGTTTGTTTTTTTAGAAGAAGGATCATGGATTCGTGTTTACTTGATCGTTTTCTTCTTTTTTGCTTAAGATTATCGAGTCGAAACATTGATCCTAGAAAATAGCAGACGGCTCATTAGAACAAAGATTAAAGTTCTAGTGCCCTTTTAAATAAGCTAAAAATATTTTGCCCTAACAAAGTGGTTTCTTAGCCATTTTGTGAGACCAAAATATGTTTTTGACTTAATGAGTGCAAAATTGCAATCGATTGAAAATTCTGAGATTGCCGATGAATTTGAAATTCTTGAAAAGCTATGCATTGATCTTCCCAGTTTCAGAGACGGTACTGCTTCTTGACGGCACATTCGTTCGTAAAGAGTCACGTAGGTCATACGAAGTAAACGGTTAACATAGATATTTTGAAGCCTCATTTAACCAAGTTGATTTTGAAATACAGATTATATTATTAACTTCTTGGTCTTTGTGTATTTATTGTTGTGCATTTATTTATTTGCATGTTTTATCTTATCCGAACACCGAAAGTTTTTCTTGCAGAATGTTTCTAAGAATATTGCATAGTTTTCTAATAGTTTTCCAAGAATATTGAATTCTTGGATGAATCCAGAAGCATTATGTATGGAAGAAACAGAAACTATAATTGTTGATAAAAGTTCATCGAGAAAAACCAAATGACTTAACGTGCGTTCGAGCGCTCCAAGATTACTTATCCAACTAGTCCGATTACTTATCCTGGGCGTTTCACCTGACGTAAATAACGTCTGCATTTCCGAAGATTATTCCTTGAAAGGGTTGGATAAGTTGTCGGATAAGTTTTATCTGCTAACCCAGTAAAATACAGGCTAAGTGGAGGATACGTGTTGTCATATGTAAAAAAAAATTAATGCTTTAAAAATGGAAAAAAAATATATGATAATATGCAAAGAACAAGAAGGGACAGTAAATGTGAAATGTTGTAAAATTTAAGGGATTTGTAAATAAGCAATGTTTACTCTGGTGTGCATGTGATTAATATCAATATTCCCTGGGGTTGTGCATAGCGTTTTATTTAACAAGTTGCCAGATAACAGTTTTTCATTATCTTCAGAGTTGCCACCTGTAGCACAAAGTGCTATTTTAGCACTATTTCATAATATGTAGCACTGTACCACGTGCTACATTGATTAGACGCATAAAAATTGATGGGACCCTTAAAATGCAATTACATGATATGTGTGTCACATAAAATTGTATGCCAGAACATTTTTTGTGCATGATAATAATCTAAGAACATTTAAATAGAGGATGTGTGTGTGTGCACGTACATTTTCCCATTCAGCGCTCTGATCAGCAACATTTTTTATGTTTACATCTTTATTAAACATTTTTATACATTTTATAAAAAGTGTACAGCAGCCACATATGCAATTTTATTTAACTATGGTTTAATAACGGTAAGTACGTTCCAGAAATAATTGGAGCTAGTATTTAAGAGATTTAAACATACAACACTCCTTCTTGATAATTATGGATAAATAATTATTGAATCAAATACTTTCGAACAGTTTTTTTTTACATTTTTACAATAAAAGTTGAAATTTTTTCAAGAGAAGGAAATAATGGTTGTCTCAACAGCAGCAACATAGTAAAAAATACACCACGGCCCATAGAAACCAAAAACTTAAAATTGCGTTTTAAACAAAACTGTGTATTGAGAAAAAATTGCCATTTGTAGTTGATCCAAGAATGGTAACTATTATTTCAATTAGTGTTGATAACAGCATGTTGTTATAAAATCAAATATATGGGAATCACGAAAAATAACTTGAAACCCCTCAAATTTGGCGTCAATTCAAATTATCTGAGAGGCTTCATGGTTTTAATGCAACCCTTTTTGGAAATTTTTAGTTTGTTAGGTACAACAGCCCATAAAATAGCTTGAGTTCCCTTAAGGATTACCACAATATTTGCTAAGGATAATTAAAACGCTATTGACCTTCCCCATCTTCTTAACGATGTCGTTTTAAGAAATTTCACATGTACTTAATTGAGCTTACTACTAGACTTGCACCTCTCCTAAAATAGTCAAGTCCTCTCCACTATTCGAGAAAAACCCTTAAAAGGAACTGGGAGGAGACACTAACTGTTTTCAAACATATTTTGTTAGCTTTCTGTGTTAAGTATTTGTAATTTCAAAAAAAAAATTAGGATTACAAAAATTTTGTAGCGTCTCAAGTCTATCTGTTTGATCTTTTGTCAATCCCGGATGCCAAAAAGTTCTCGTGAAATACAAAGCCATAAATTAGAAGTAAAAATTTTAAATATTCACAGACACGTTTGTGCGCAGAAATTTTTTCTCCAGAGAGGGGAGGGATCAATTATTATTATAATAATAAAATTTTTCAATAACAATAATAATACAATTATAATTTAAATTGGAGTGTCTAAAAGCTCACAAAAATTTAGCATTTTGGAGAGGGAGCTCGGGCCCAGGCCCGTCCCTGGTGAACGTCCCTAGTCACAGGTCAATTTTCATAAGATTTTGAGAGAATAAAACATCAGTTTCTTAATTTTACTCGAAGAATTAAGGCTAAGGCTCGAGAAGCTAAGAGTATTAAATTGAATATTTGAGCTAACTTTAGGGCCCCTGTGGAAATCAGTAAAAAAAAGAAAAAAAACACAAAAAAAATAGATTTATCAAGGCTCCGATAGGAGTGTCTAAACATTCTTGCTGGAATAGCTGAGGCTATTTAAATATAAGAAATTCAGAAATTTTGACAAAAGGGTATAAAATTTTTTACAAAAATGTTTGTATGTAAAGAAATTCAGGATTACATTTACAGAATGGTTGAAGGAGGAATAGCAAGGTTCCTATTTGGTGTAATTATTATTTTTTTTTAACTTCAGTCTGGCTACCACTATCACTTATAATTTTCTTTTTTAATAGCTTGAAAAGGTCTTACTGTTTGCTCGTTCTTTTATCACTAGCTTGATAGCCACCAAAGCGGCTAGTGTGTTGTGACCTTTGTAGTTTCTTAGCTGCAGTCTTCAGTGCTGATATTTCTTGATCCGTCATAAAATCTTTCATTGCTGTTATAATGGGACTTTTGGAAATTTCCTCGAGTTTGATTGGTTGTAAGAAGTAATACGGGTGTGGCTTGAATAGCTTGCAGTGCAAATCTTTCAGCTGCATATCTGTCTAGAATTAGGAAGGTAAAATAATTGAGTCAACCCTGGATGGATAGATAAGTGTATTCAAAGCCAGTGGGTCATGCCACTAGCACAACCAGTGAAAATAGATACTCTCAATATTGGATATCCAGAAAAAAACATGTCTTTTAAAGATTGTAGCTCCTAGTGCACAGAAAATAGTAAAGATAAAAATCACTTCACATCTAACAAGTATATGTATCTTCATGCAGGTGTGTACTTTGGTTTTGATTTTTTTTTTTTTTTTTTTTTTAGGGGGAGGAAGACGTATAAAACAAATTTTGTTTGATAATTTGAATGAGAAGTGCCCAGAAATTCCGGAAAGTTTAGTGACTTGGGGGGGGGGGGTTGGTCCAAAGTTGTACCCCTTCGTATGCCATTGTCTTCGGACGTACCATTTCTTATAACAAACATTTTCATATTTAAAGCTGATCTGATAGCCATAAACGATCGTAGCTGAAGTATTCAGTCAACACTTTACAATTCCAAGAGAAACACCTATGTGCTATGGAAATGGTGTGAACTACCGAAGATTCATTCACACAACTAATATCTATAGATGAGAAACAAACTAAAAGTCTTGCTTTGTATAATAGACCTTAGCGTTTTTCGTTCTTTAAAATTAATTTTTTGATGTATAGGGATCCCATAAAAATTAACTTCCCTTGTGGTAGGGAGGAGGAGGAGAATGATTTCTCTGCGAAGAAGGGCAAAAAATCTAATATCTTTTAGAAGACCCTACTAGCTACCTTCCCTTACTCTTGTTTGTGGTAGTTTCTGTTTGTTTTAAGTTGGACTCAATTATTCGTTTAAATTTATCTTCATTTCAGCTTTCGCTTATTTGTTGATGAGGCTTTCTGCTTACTTAATGTTTGAGTTGAAATTCGACTTTATTTTTGGTCATAGTTGGATAAATATAGCTCTTTACTTTTATTTGAAAAACTTGCTATTTGGAAAACGTTTTTAACAGTTTATCTTCATTTTAATTCGACATGTGTTTTTTTAATTTGCTAATAAAAGACATATTTGTAGATTTTTTTCACTTTTCTTAAATGAGATTTTGTATTTTGACTTGCTATTTATGTTTTGCACTAAATTTGGATACAAGTTTTAATAATACTTGTACTATACAACTTTGGATAGATTGGTAAAGGAATATTATTCGAATAGAGTGAATTGAAACCCCCTTGATTTTTGGCTTTTTATAGCGCTGAAGCCATAGCCTACTGATCCCCATCATCTTAAAACTTTGATTATAGGCAAATATTTTATTGACAATATTATATTATATTGTTTCAACTGGTTTTTTTGGTCAAATAGCTGTATTTTTAGTTCATTAATTAAAAATAGTTCTGTCTAGTTTTCTAAAATAAAAATAAAAAATAAAATAGGACATTGAGAATCAATGCAACTATATTTGTTTTTGGTTGACGTTTCTTTTGTTTTGCAACAAATATACTCATCAATAGGAACTTTTTGGTCCTTCAGCTTTGTCTTGCCGTCCAAAACTCCCTCAAAAATTCAGACAGGTCCCTTAGCCTGCTAATTTGTACCCTTGCCATACCTGAGATATTGCAGATGCGACATTTTAACAACATGGATAAACCTAGGAATTTTGGATGCTATTTTAGTTCAACGTCTCCCTGAACATTCCCCTGAAGTTACAACTGAATTTCCTTAGCCACTCCTGAGATGTAGCAGATCCACCCATTTCCCTATCTGGATGCATACACTGTCTTTTAACTTTGTTCAACATCCCCCTCGACGTTTGCTGTAATTTTCAACTTAATACCCTGAGCTGTTCCAGAGATATTTGTGACACACACTTTAGGCAAACGGGATGCATATGCTGTCGTTCAACAACCCCCAAAAGCTGTGTCTGAAATTTTCTGCTAAATAGCCTGAGCCATTCCTCATTTATTGCAAAAACACTTTTTTGACATCACTGAGGAACGTTAGCCCTTATCCCAGAGGCTGTGGGGGGTTGGGTCATTCCCAGAGGCTTAGTTATTAAATCTTTAGATTATTTTAAACAAAATGGATATCTCACAATTTCAATTGGATGTCTCTGACATTGTTCTACAAAAAATTAACCTAGATTTAAAGAGCGAAACTTCAGGGGACGATAATAAACCTTGCGTTAAGGGAAACCCTGTACAAAAAATTAAAGCTGAACGAAAATTAAATTAAATAAGCAAGTCTTCTCAGATGAAAGTAAAGAGCGATATAGAAACATGAAACGAGCAGGAATTGTTCGATGTATGAGAGGGCTTCCCATTCCTTCAGCTTACTACGCTGATATAAACTTAAGTGGAAAGAGTTAAGATTAACGACGGGGTATCATTCTCGTATGTGGAACAATTTTCGCTCGGTTTGAATTTTAATGTCGCTGTTTACTTTCAGTACAAAAATTGTTTATTTTTATTTGATCAAACTGATAATGAGGTGAGATGACTTAAAAAAAAACAACATGTTAAATACTAACTTCTTACCGCCAAAAAATCTATCACAAAAGTAGTACCACAGAAAACTTCTGGTACAGAAAGTTTAGCAGTCTCCGCTGTTGATACAGGTAGAAGTATTGAGCACATTGCTGTTGAGGAGAAGCGTGTGCAAGTTAATGGTACGAGCAGCAGTAGATATGCCATCACTTAATATAATAGCTTTGAAGTAATTGCGAAATGTTGTATTTACCCATAACACATTTGCATATGAAAAATGTAATGTTCTTATACTATAACATAAGTTTTCACTCTGATGTAAACTTACTCTGATTTGTTCACCTCTGCAAAGTCGGTGAAATATTTCCAGTTCGTCTTGTTCAGACAATACTGTTGCATTTGTTGGTATTAGGTCTTCAATTTCTTCTCTTGTTTTGGGAGAAGATTTTACATTTTTCGCTTTATACTTTTTCTTGTTGAATGGCTCTGTGTTAGTTCGCCATCCTTTTCCTAGGGGTCCTTTTTTCTGAAGAACTTCGTCATGCTAAAAGAAAATTCTTGATTTTATTTTTAACAGTTAAACTTGAGATTGAATAGTAATTCGGAAATGGCTGATTTTTTACTATTATAACGTGCAATGTTACTTCAAATGTTCCTCAAATGCTAAAAGTTTACCAGAATAACTTTTCCAGAACAAATTAATAAAGCCATATTAAATCCGAAACGAGCAAACATAAACTCAATGTTAAAACAGATAGAAATTACTACCAACGAGCTTAAACTCTAAATGAACAAAAACTAAAATAAGTAATCACATCGAAAGTAAAGTTAACGTATGATAAAGTAAAGTTATTGAATAAAGAAATAATGAAATCAAGGAAGACCAAATACGATAATTAGTGGTTTAAATCTTAAAACGAACAGAAATTATCAAAAATAAGGGTAAGGCTATCGCCCCTCCTCCAAACATTTTTAGAGACAAAGTGCCATTTAACTGTAAAAGATTTTTATTTCGATCAGCATGTTTATTTTGCATTTCTTAAGATCAACAACTATACAACAACAACAAAATAAATTAAAAGGCTATTCAAAGTGTCCTATTAGGAGGTGTTACTGATAAAATTGAGGATACTCCCTTCTCAAACCCTCTAAAGGGCTCAAGTGTTTGAGTATTACTGAAGACGATATATTTTGAAAAGTTAGTTGTCAAAAAAGTTGAAAAAGTTGGCAGTTGACAAAAGAAAGAAAAGAAAAAAAAATGAAAATCGCAATAACAGTCAAGATTAGAGGAAAAAACTAATGGGAGTATACAGGTTACTTAAAATACAACGATAATAACTCATGAAAATCTCAAGGATTTTTTATATTTTATAATATATCAAAAAATGAGAAACTGCTGAAAAAATTAATTTTGCTGTCAGTAAAGCACAGATAATGCTCTGAAACGTAGTGGTCTAAGGAGGCAGTAGAATTAATGGTATTTTGGCAATTTCGGTTTGTTTGGGATTTAACCGACGCAAGATCAACCTTAAACCATGCAACAAACCAAATTAATCTTAACAGGAGGGAGATGTTACCCCCCTCATACCGACTCGAAACATTCGAGAGGTTTTTTGTACTTTACAGAAAACGTGTTGCTATACATCAAAGCATAATTGATAACTGTAAATGCTTCATGTTTTTTGCCGATTGTACCAGACAGAACTTTTTTATTTATGTCCACAGTCTCTGAACGATTTTTCTCCTTTCTCCGCTAAGAAATGTCTTGAAACTGAGCATTTTTGAGTTTGGTATTTTGTTATTTGTATATGGTAACAACAAAACTTATTCCCAACAGAAGATTATCAAAACACAAATGTTGAAGGATGTCTGCAACCTCTGGAGTTGTTTTTTTTTTTCATTTTTTGTTATTCGTTGAGATACCAGAAATACATCCTTTTTTTCGTTTGATGTATCTTTAATCTCTAAACAATTTTTTTTTTCATTTCTCTGCCGTGAAACTTCTTGAAATTGATTTTTTTCGAGTCTCAACCTTCTCGAAGTAATTTTTGTTTAACCTTCTTGCAACCTCTGGATATTTGTTTCATTTTTCTGACATTGGAATGTATTGACATTGAAGTTTGTTCGAACTCTGGATTTTGTTGTTTGCTAATGACACCAGACAGAAGCCTTTTTTTATTTTACACTGAACTTGTTTTAAATAACGATAGATTCCCAAGATACTAAAGGCATCATTGTTTGGCATGGCCACGACATCTGAATGTTTGTTTCACTTTTCGCCAGTAGAATGTATTGAAACTGGACCTTTTCGAGTTTTTCAGTTTTGTTATTTGTTTATGGTCCCTATCGGAAATTTCTTCCAAGAGACCTAAAGATATTCCTAAAAGAAATTCTTCATGGCGTATGCTAGCGCATGGTAAAATCTTAATGTAAATAGGCCTTAAGATACTTAAGGCATCTTAAATTGATATGTCCAAAATCTCTAGATATTTTTTTTTGACAGAGGAATGTCTTGAGATTGAATTTGTTAAAGTTCCATATTTTGTGGTTTCCCTATGGTACCAGACAAATCGTTAAAATTGGCATAAATCATCTTCTGTTTAAATCACCAACGCAAAATAATAATTGAAATACACAAGTTATCTTGAAAAATGGGTGTAATACGAATGAATAATCGATTTTCCTGTTAACACGTGTCTTTTATGGTAAGCGAGGTGGTATAACTTTGTAACCTACTGCTAAACAGACTAACTTTTTATCAAGAAATTCCATAAAAACTTGTCACTTAAGTTATTGAAGAGTTTAAGGAGGATGGTTTCAAGGTTTAGGGTGCGTAGGATATCAATAACATGTAACTTTTTTTTAACTATTCAAAACCTTAACCCCCAATTATTATTGTGGACGGGCTGACATTTCAAAAGAGATGTGCCGAGGAGTCTTAAGCAAGTTTATTTCTAAAATAGTTGAAAAATGACTGTCATGCTTTGGCAAAAGCTTCACGTAAATGTGATATCTGAGACACCGGGAGTGCGATTTAGTCACATAAGTGACACTAATGTATATTCTGTACAGAATCTAGAACCCTATTCGTAGATTTTTTTTTTACTTTCGTTATTTATATAGTTTTTTATATAGTTATATTATATCTATCTATATATATAAAAATAAGTTGTCTGTGTGTGTGTGTGTGTGTCGAGTGACGTCATGTTTGTGTGTCGACTGACGTCATGAAGTTAGTTGTTGTCATGTTTGTTATGACGACGACGTCATTAAAGGTAGTCAGTTGTCGTCATGTTTATTATGACGGTGACGTCATTAAAGGTATTTAGGACATTCGTTCACGGAGAAATCTATTAGTGTTTAACTGTAAAATGACTGATGAACCTACAATGGCAACAGCCGAGGAAGATGCTCAAAGAGTCTACGCTAAAAAACTTGCTGCTGATAGAGAAAGTATGAAAAGAAAGCGTGCCGAGGAAGAGGAACTACCAGAGCAACGCGAAACCAGACTTGCTGCTAAAAGAGAAAGTGAAAAAAGAAGGCGTGCCGAGGAACTACCAGAGCAACGCGAAACCAGACTTGCTGCTAAAAGAGAAAGTGAAAAAAGAAGGCGTGCCAAGGAACTACCAGAGCAATATGAAACCAGACTTGCTGCTAAAAGAGAAAGTGAAAAAAGAAGGCGTGCCGAGGAATCACAAGAACAGCAAGAAATCAGGCTTGCTGCTGATAGAGAAAGTAAGAAAAGAAAGCGTGCCGAGGAGTCACAAGAGCAACCTGAAAGTTATCGCCTGGCATTCAGGTACAGCCCAGTCGATGATTATAGCTTGAGTAGATGTGTTCAAATCGGGACTATGTCTAAAATTTGTCCCTATTGCAAGGCATTGAGATTCAATGGTGAAACAATGGGAATGTGTTGCGCCTCAGGAAAAGTTAAACTTCCTCTATTGGCTGCACCACCAGAGCCATTGAAGACTTTGCTTACTGGAACTACGTTAGAATCTAAGCGTTTTTTTATCACAGATCAGAAAATATAACTCATGTTTCCAAATGACGTCGTTTGGAGCCCAAATCGAAAATCCAGATCAATTTATGTCTACTTTCAAAGTAAAAGGGCAAATTTATCATAGAGCAGGGTCCCTTCTACCATTCTCGGGCGAGAATCATAAATTTTTACAATTGTACTTCATCGGTGATAGAAATTCTGAATTGAATGCACGTTGCGAAATTTCTCCCAACGTTGAAAGGACAATCGTTTCACAATCGCAACGTCTTTTCCACGAAAATAATAATTTAGTGCGTCTGTTCAAAACAGCCATCGATTTGATGCCTATTGATACGAATAAAATTGTTATTTCCGCTGAAAAAACGCCTCCTGGCCAACATGTGCGTAGATACAATGCTCCAACTATCGACGAAGTGGCAATCGTTATGGTCGGTGATCAGTTTTTACCTCGAGATATTATTTTTCATAAGCGAAACGCTCAGTTGTTAAGAATTGCTGAAACTAATCGATGCTACGATGCCCTACAATATCCTATCATTTTTTGGGATGGAACCGACGGCTATCACTTTAATATTAAATTGATGAATCTAGCCACTAACAAAGAAATGAATAAGAAATGCAGTGCAATGCATTATTATTCCTATAGACTAATGATTCGGCAGGATGAAGTCAATTATATTTTAAAATGCCGTCTATTGTTTCACCAATATGTCGTTGATATGTATGCTAAAATTGAATCAGAACGTTTGCTATATATCCGCCTGAATCAGATCAAGCTCCACTCTGAACAATACATTCATTTGCGAGATGCAGTTGTAAATGACGGTAATACCACAAACGTTGGAAGATTAACGATTTTACCTTCGTCATATGCTGGCAGTCCCCGTCATATGCATGAATATGCTCAAGATGCTATTGCGTATGTTCGTCTCTATGGTCGTCCAGATTTATTTATTACATTTACATGTAATCAATCTTGGGACGAGATACAACAGCGTTTACTTCAAGGACAATCGGCGGTTCATAGACATGACATTACGGCCCGTGTCTTCTGGCAAAAGTTGAAATCACTGATAAACTACATAGTAAAACTTGAAGTGTTTGGGTCAGTGCGATGCTGGATGTACTCAGTGGAATGGCAAAAACGAGGTTTGCCACACGCACATATACTAATCTGGCTACATAATAAAATTACTTCGAACGAAATTGATGATGTGATTTCCGCTGAAATTCCTGATGAAAATGTCGATAAGGGTTTATATGATATTGTGGTAAAAAATATGATACATGGACCTTGCGGTGCACTGAACGAAAATTCACCATGCATGGCCAAAGGAAGGTGCACAAAGCAATATCCTCGACTTTTAGTATCCAACACAATTACTGGCAATGATGGTTACCCACAATATAGAAGAAGATCTACTGAAGATGGTGGTAAAACAGCAATAATAAAGAAGCGTAACGGTACCACCATCGAAGTAGATAACCAGTGGGTTCTTCCATATTCCCCATTATTATCAAAAACATTTAATGCACACATAAACGTTGAATAATGTAACTCCGTAAAGGCAATTAAATATATATGTAAATACGTCAACAAAGGCAGTGACATGGCAGTTTTTGGCTTGCAATCCGAAATCAAAGATATCGACGAAATCGTACAATATCAGGCTGGAAGATACATAAGCAGTAATGAAGCTGTTTGGCGAATTCTTTCATTTCCGATACATGAACGTAGTCCAGCTGTTGTTCACTTAGCGGTACATTTACAGAATGGTCAACGTGTTTATTTCTTGGAAACCAACGTGCAACAAAGAGCCCTGAATCCACCGGATACAAAGTTAACTGCTTTCTTTTCGCTTTGCAAAAATGATTCGTTTGCAAAAAAAAACTGCTGTATACTGAAGTGCCTTCGTATTACACGTGGAACACTAAAAATAAAGTATTTGAACGTCAAAAACAGGGTAAGTCAGTCGACGGCCAACCTACCATCTTCAAAGATACCACGATAGGAAGACTCTACACAGGTCACCCCAATCAACATGAATGCTTCTTTCTACGCCTGCTTTTGGTGAATGTACCCGGTCCGACATCCTTTGAGTATTTGAGCACTGTAAACGGTACTATACATGACACTTACCGTAGTTCATGCCAAGCTCTGAATTTATTGGAGAATGACCAACACTGGAATAACTGCATCAATGCCGCGTGCGAAACGTCAACCCCAAGTGAAATTCGTGCATTGTTTGGCATCATTTTAACAACGTGCTCTCCATCAGCTCCTACAGAGCTATGGGGAAAATATAAGTCAAAAATGTCCGTAGATATACTCCATCGAAAACAGTTAGAGACGTCAGATATGACTTTTGATTTTACATCAGAAATTTATAACTAAACTTTAGTTATTATAGAAGATTTGTGCGTACGTATGGCAAACAAACCTCTTCAGGATTTGGGAATGCCTTCATCTAACCGTATCGCTGCTGTTTCGACATGTGTAGAATTGGATCGTGAACAAAGTTACAGTACGAGTGATCTATTGTCGTATGTACAAAATAACATTTCCAAGTTAACGTCGGAACAAAAAGACATTTATGATACGATACTCAATTTCAGGACGTATACAACTACCTGCTGATTTCTGTAATTTAGTGACGTCCAAAAATGAATTGATTGAAAAAGTATTTCCGAATATTCTAAAAAATTATAAAAATAATAAATGGTTAAGTGAAAGAGCGATTCTCGCACCCAAAAATATAGACGTCCACGAAATTAACAATATTGTTTTGACCAAGATTCGAGACCAGGCAGTCCTTTACAAGTCAATCGACACAGTTTTGGAACCAAATGAAGCGGTTAAGTATGCATGTTTGTTTGTTTGTAAAAAGAGCGTTTGCATATGACGTCATTATTAGTACATACGGCTTTGTATATGCACAGACAATGGGAAAGCCAAGAATGTTGTATATTCGCAATTTTTACGTAGTTCAAAACACATATATAAATCTATCTATATTCATGGCAGTGACATGGCAGTTTTTGGCTTGCAATCCGAAATCAAAGATATCGACAAAATCGTACAATATCAGGCTGGAAGATACATAAGCAGTAATGAAGCTGTTTGGCGAATTCTTTCATTTCCGATACATGAACGTAGTCCAGCTGTTGTTCACTTAGCGGTACATTTACAGAATGGTCAACGTGTTTATTTCTTGGAAACCAACGTGCAACAAAGAGCCCTGAATCCACCGGATACAAAGTTAACTGCTTTCTTTTCGCTTTGCAAAAATGATACGTTTGCAAAAAAAAACTGCTGTATACTGAAGTGCCTTCGTATTACACGTGGAACACTAAAAATAAAGTATTTGAACGTCGAAAACAGGGTAAGTCAGTCGAGGGCCAACCTACCATCTTCAAAGATACCACGATAGGAAGACTCTACACCGGTCGCCCCAATCAACATGAATGCTTCTTTCTACGCCTGCTTTTGGTGAATGTACCCGGTCCGACATCCTTTGAGTATTTGAGAACTGTAAACGGTACTATACATGACACTTACCGTAGTGCATGCCAAGCTCTGAATTTATTGGAGAATGACCAACACTGGAATAACTGCATCAATGCCGCGTGCGAAACGTCAACCCCAAGTGAAATTCGTGCATTGTTTGGCATCATTTTAACAACGTGCTCTCCATCAGCTCCTACAGAGTTATGGGGAAAATAGAAGTCAAAAATGTCCGTAGATATACTCCATCGAAAACAGTTAGAGACGTCAGATATGACTTTTGATTTTACATCAGAAATTTATAACTACACTTTAGTTATTATAGAAGATTTGTGCGTACGTATGGCAAACAAACCTCTTCAGGATTTGGGAATGCCTTCATCTAACCGTATCGCTGCTGTTTCGACATGTGTAGAATTGGATCGTGAACAAAGTTACAGTACGAGTGATCTATTGTCGTATGTACAAAATAACATTTCCAAGTTAACGTGCATCAATGCCGCGTGCGAAACGTCAACCCCAAGTGAAATTCGTGCATTGTTTGGCATCATTTTAACAACGTGCAATCCATCAGCTCCTACAGAGTTATGGGGAAAATATAAGTCAAAAATGTCCGTAGATATACTCCATCGAAAACAGTTAGAGACGTCAGATATGACTTTTGATTTTACATCAGAAATTTATAACTACACTTTAGTTATTATAGAAGATTTGTGCGTACGTATGGCAAACAAACCTCTTCAGGATTTGGGAATGCCTTCATCTAACCGTATCGCTGCTGTTTCGACATGTGTAGAATTGGATCGTGAACAAAGTTACAGTACGAGTGATCTATTGTCGTATGTACAAAATAACATTTCCAAGTTAACGTCGGAACAAAAAGACATTTATGATACGATAATGCATTGTGTCGATAACAACGTTAGAGAAATTTTCTTTTTGGATGCGCCAGGAGGTACTGGTGAAACGTTTGTGATAAAACTGATTTTGGCATCAATTCGATCAAAAAATGATATAGCGTTGGCAATTGCGTCGTCCGGAATAGCCGCAACGTTGCTGCCTGGTGGAAGAACTGCTTATTCCGCTTTGAAATTGCCTCTGAATTTGCATTCTACAGAAACTCCCACGTGCAATATTTCCGAATCATCTGGGATGGGTAAAGTATTGCAGCAATGCAAACTTGTCATTTGGGACGAGTGCACAATGGTACACAAAAAATCGCTCGAGGCTCTGGATCAATGTTTGAAAGATTTGCGAGGGAATTCGAAACCCTTAGGCAGCACATTAATATTGCTTGCCGGAAATTTCAGGCAAACATTACCTATAATACCTAGATCAACCCCTGCAGACGAAATGAATGCTTGCCTGAAAAATTCTAATTTATGGGCACACGTAAAAACATTAAAATTAACTAAAAATATGCGTGTCCGATTGCAAAACGATGACTCTGGTCAAACATTGTCAGATCAATTGCTGGCAGTTGGAAACGGAAAGCTCCCAGTAGACTCAATTTCAGGACGTATACAGCTACCTGCTGAATTCTGTAATTTAGTGACGTACAAAAATGAATTGATTGAAAAAGTATTTCCGAATATTCTAAACAATTATAAAAATAATAAATGGCTAAGTGAAAGAGCTATTCTTGCACCCAAAAATATAGACGTCCACGAAATCAACAATGTTGTTTTGACCAAGATTCGAGACCAGGCAGTCCTTTACAAGTCAGTCGACACAGTTTTGGAACCAAATGAAGCGGTTAAATATCCATCTGAATTTTTAAATTCCGTGGATCTTTCAGGGTTTCCACCACACGTGCTACAACTAAAAATAGGCGTACCAATAATACTGTTAAGAAATATCAAACCACCAAAGCTTTGCAATGGCACGCGACTTGCCGTAAAAAAAAACAATGGAAAACGTAATAGAGGCCACAATCTTGACAGGGCCTTTTGAGGGTGGGGCTATTTTTATTCCTTGCATTCTCATGATTCCAACTGATCTGCCTTTTCAATTTAAAAGATTGCAATTCCCAATTCGATTAGCATTTGCAATCACCGTCAACAAAGCTCAAGGTCAATCATTAGAAAAATGTGGTATAGATCTTAATACTGATTATTTTTTCCATGGACAATTGTACGTTGCATGTTCGAGGGTCGGTAAACCTGACAATCTATTTATATGCAGAGACAATTGGACAGCGAAGAATGTTTTATATTCGCAAGTTTTACGCAGTTAATTTGTATTGTATCTATCTATCTATATCTATATATATAAAAATAAGTTGTCTGTGTGTGGATCTGTGGATAGATCAGGTGACGTCATGTTTGTTCGCATATGACGTCTGAATTATTTCACACTAATACAAAAGAAGAAAAAAACTAAAAAAGGTAAAAACTACAAAAAAAACTAAAAAGAAAAAAAAACTAAAAAAGCTAAAAAACTAAAAAAAACTAAAAAAAGGTAAAAATCTAATAACTAAAAAAAAACTGAAAAAAATAAAAAAAGGCAAAAACTACAAAAAAAATAAAAACTAATAAAAAAACTAAAAAAGCTAAAAAACTAAAAAAACTAAAAAAAACTAAAAAAAAACTAAAAAAAGGAAAAAAACTAAAAAAAACTAAAAACTAAAAAAGAAAAAAACTAAAAAAAAGGAAAAACTGAAAAATAAAAGAGAAAAAGAAAACTAAAAAAATATGAATAAATATATATAAAAATAAGTTGTTTGTGGATTATGTCTGTCTGTCTGTCTGTCGAGTGACGTCGTGTTTGTCCGCATATGATGTCTGAATTATTTCGAACTAATACAAAAGAAGAAAAAAAACTAAAAAAGGTAAAAACTACAAAAAAAAACTAAAAAGAAAAAAAACTAAAAAAGCTAAAAAACTAAAAAAAACTAAAAAAAGATAAAAAACTATAAACTAAAAAAAACTGAAAAAACTAAAAAAAGGCAAAAACTAAAAAAAAACTAAAAACTAAAAAAGCTAAAAAACTAAAAAAACTAAAAAAAGGTAAAAAACAAAAAAAAACTAAAAACTAAAAAAGAAAAAACTAAAAAAAGGAAAAAACTGAAAAATAAGAGAAAAAGAAAACTAAAAAAATATTAATAAATATAAAAAATATAAATATAAATATAATATAAATTAGCAATCAACAAAGCACCGAGACACAAATGACGACCGGGACACAGGGAGTATAAATGACGACCAGGACATAAGTAAAAAAAAAACTAAAAAAACTAAAAAAATGATAAAAACTACAAAAAAACTAAAAACTAATAAGAAAACTAAAAAATCTAAAAATCTAAATAAACTAAAAAAGAAAAAAAAGAAAAAAGGAAAAAAATAAAGGAGAAAAACAAAACTAAAAAACGAATGTATATACAGACCGGGACACCGGGATACAAATGACGACCGGGACACAGGGAATATAAATGACGACCGGGACACAGGGACACAACTACAATGGGGACGCCGGGGGGCACAGGGGGATATAAATGACGACCGGGACACCGGGACACAAGGGGGGGCTTGGGGGGGGGCGCGAAGCGCCCCCACCAACTAGGTGTTGGGGTGGCGCGAAGCGCCACCCCAACAGCTAGTATCTATATAAAAACGAGTTGTGTGTATGCATGTTTGTTTGTTTGTAAAAAGAGCGTTTGCATATGACGTCATTATTAGTACATAAGGCTTTGTATATGCACAGACATTGGGAAAGCCAAGAATGTTGTATATTCACAAGTTTTACGTAGTTCAAAACACATATATAAATCTATCTATATTCATAGGTGGTACACAAGGACACAACAATAATGGCGCGTAACTAATATGGCGCGTAACGACTTACGCGCGCGCGGGGGCTTGGGGGGACGAAGCGCCACCACCAACTGGGTGTTAACTAGCTGTTAATATAACAGCTAGTTATATTATAGTTTTTACATAGTCATATTATATAGTTATTCACAGTTTTTATCTAGACATTCGCATGAGGTGCTCGCATTGGGTACTTTATTTACCTCTGGAAACTCTCGATTCTATACATCTTTCTTTGGGAAAAAAGCATTTTAGAACTACTTTCAGCCCCCAGTAAACTCAGAATAAAAAACCTTGATTTTGTGCTTACAGATTCTGTGACCTACATCAGACCCGGTAGAAAGTTTAGGGCTCAATTTCTCACTTGCAGGGATGGTCTTTAAAATGGACATTCAGCTGGAAATTACGTGTTAACCATTTTTTTGGAGGGGGGCGAGGAGTCAACAAAAACTGATTAATTATATCAAAATTTAAGAAATTATATGGTAAGTATATTACAGTATTGTGATTGGAGAAGGAAAGAGGATACTGTTATGAGGTCTCTTCTTGTCCTTTCTGCATAAGTACTTGATACGATATTTCTGGCTAACATAGTGAAGTATATTTATGCAAGATGTGGTTACTGAAATAGATATTTTAGTTCTTATTTCGCTGCAGGGTTGCCAAAAAGGGCCATATATGAGCCAAGTATCATGAGTCTCGCAAAGAAAAGGCCGAAAGACAACATAATTTACATAGCCTGTATTTTGGACACTTCTAACTGTTTGCGCTGTTTTAAGTGGTGGTCATAGGCTTTTTACGGCCCCAAATGCTCTTCAATGACCCTCCTTTCAAGCATACTCACTACTCTGATAGCTGTTGCAAGAAATGGTTCAATCTCTTTCCTTTTTGCTGTTAATTCATCTTCCTCGGTAGCCACCTGTAGACACGCCTTAAGCCATTCAACTGCCCTATCATATAATCCCTTGTTGAACGCATGCTTCCCTATGAATAGACAATCACGAGCTGAAAAGAAAAAAAATTTATTTGACCCAAAGCTAATACTATGACCTTATTGTAATACTATCAACACGTATTGTAATGTTTAATTAACAAACTTTCTGAGATAGAAAAAAGTATATAAAGATACAACTTCGGAATTAAACTTCTTTAGCTGATTATTATCCTTTATGTTATATACATGAATGGATTGATATCTGAATTATAGACGTTTTCAATAAAAACATGTTCTTGCGAATCAAACCGTTCTTTGTAACGAACTGTAGTAAGGAGCGACCCGGCTCAATAGTAAACAAAACTCTAAAAACGGAATTTTGATACTAAAAGATTCATCAAGAGAATTGGATTTTTATGCTGATTTTAAATATACAAGTTCCATCAAATTTAGTCTTTGTCATCAAAAGTTACGAGCCTGAGAAAATTTGCCTTATTTTGGAATCGACATTAAAACTTAAAACGAACAGAAATTACTCCGTGTATGAAAGGGGCTGTTACCTTCTCAACGCCCCGCTCTTTACGCTAAAGTTTTTCACTGTTTAATAAAGTAGAATTGATAGAAAATGTCAAACTTTAGCGTAAAGAGGGGGGCGTTGAGAAGGGAACAGCCCCTTTCATACATGGAGTAATTTCTGTTTGTTTTAAGTTTTAATGCCGCTCCTTACTTCCAGTGAAAAAAACTAGTTTTTTTATTAATAAAATTAAAGAGACACATTCAAACTTAAAACAAACATAAATTTCTTTGAGTAAGGGGAGCTGCCAATCCTAAGCCCCTGGCTCTACCCCACCTATTTTTTAGGAAAGTTATACCCCCGACCCCGTCCAAGTAAAATTACTGTACTTGTGCGGAAGCCATCCTCCTCGGCCTTTGGTGGCAACTATATATAGAATAATTAGTGTTTTTTTCAAGTCTTAATATAATTGTTTATGTTACACTTACTTTCGCTCTCTTTGAAAAAAATTGTCTTTGTTAATTTAATTGATCTATATTCTAGTATCATATCCAGGGCTCTCTTAGATGCGTTGAGGAATTCCACCCTCCTTAACTCCACTTTCTATGTTCAATTTCTGTGTAACAAAAATTTGGGAAGAATAGAATCATCTCAAAACAAGGCAATTAGAAAATTTGGGCCTTAGAATTCAAAGTCTGAGGCTACCACCAATAAGAAATCTACTGCCCTTTTCCCAACAGGTGGTGCTTGACAAAGCAATTGACTGAAAATAAATTAATGAAGCTTTTGACAAATCAGCTTATTAAATCGAAGCTTTAAAATACTGGCCTAGGACAACTGCTCAATTTGTGACAACCGCGTATACATATTTATGGACACAAGTATGACCACAGGGCATTACAGGCTCTAAGACCGCGAGGCGGTGTAAATAGACTTTTGATTGGCTATCTTAGAAATTTTTGCCAGATGGCATAAATACCATCGTCAGATAAAAATTTTGTTTTGTGCCACAAAACGGGAAAAATAATACGTGTTGGGGCCACACGGGAAAACCACAAACTTTGTATATTTGTAGAAAGGGACTTGAAACTTTCACTTCCGGGTGTAATTACTGAAAAAAATATACGATTTGTTCATTCTAATAGCTGTTAGTAAATTTCAGACGAAGAAACTTTCAACTTTTCGATTTAGCATGAAAAGTAGAAATTAAATCCTTATATTGGCACCAAAAATCCTCCTCTTTAAGTTTTGGTCTTTAACCCACCCCCCAAGAATTGTTTAACATAATAATTTGAGTTAAAATCATCATTATGGATATGTGTTGTTTTCAAGCGTCCCATCCCCTCGTCTCCTTTGCCTTAGAGAATTAATCTGACACTTTTCTTCTGAAAACCAATTCAGCTATTCAGAAAGTTCATTCAAGGTTTATACTCCTTCTTAAACTTGTGATTTTTCAACAAGCCTAAATACGTTCTGAAGCCACACGTGTTCTGCATTACTTTTCACAAAGAAACAAAGAATACGGAGAGAGAGAAAAAAAAACAGAAAAGACTTATACCAAAGCAAGCATAATTTTCAGCCGGTCTACAAAAAATAATAATAAAAGAGATATTAAAAGATATAAAAAAATATATTTAGTTAAAGACCTCCGCCGAGCTGTCCTCGGGTCTCAAAAAAGTGAAAGTAAAAAAGGTATATAAAGCACTAACCAGCCCTTGATTTTGTTTTAAGTCTGTTTTGGTATAGTTTACTTCAAAAAAGTTAATTTTTTACTTTGTACAAACCCTTTTTTCCTTCCCTATTTTTGAGCTTACGGCTTGGCAGAGGTTCTTGGCGCAATACTTCCTTTGTCTTTTCGTCGTTTTTTTTTCTCACAAGGGGCGAATTACCCTTGTTTCGGTTTCTTAACTAATTTCACTTTTTCCCTTCTATTCTTTTTATTTTGTCAAATGCAACAAGCCTACAGCAATAATCTGCCACAACAAAATACTTATATCCTCGTACCGCTTAGTTTCAGATCCATTCATTAACTAAGCCTGAATTATAGTATTGTTTAGACTTTTTCGTTGAGAGGATCTAAACTTAAAAAAAAAAAGAAGAAAAATCAGTCTATTGTATCTGTCCTCTGCAAACTCCTTTCACGACGTAGCTTGCTCAGCACACTGTTGGCTAGTACGGCCATCTCGGTCGTCTGCCTCATGATGACCACCCACTGCGGGTTGCGTTTGACTTTAACCCCGCACCATACGGATGGAAATGTACCAAAGGACACCCCCCTGGCGGAAATACAAAGCCAACGAACTCCTTGCCTAAGCTCACATCCCCGTGGAAGAAACCGCAAGGCTGGTAAGCGATCAGTCAACCTGGAGGCGTCTGATCTCATTGTTCTGTACGCTGTCCTGGCAATAGCTGAAATGAATGAAATATATATGTTCTAAGGTATTCACTGTGCATGCAAGCGCCTACTTGTTTCCTTGGGAGATGGACGCCTATTTCCTGATTCAGGCTGCAGAGAACTGCCAGTATATCATAGTTAGTTCTTCCAGAAGTTACATTCAGTTAAAACAGGCTCAGATATCTATTAGAGGTGAATCATGGCTTAACTAGATTTTAAAAGAGTGATCTCAGGAAAGTTGGACAGAAAAACACCTTTATATGTTATCAAATGTCAGGAAATGTCAGGAAATTGTATTGAATTTGTATAGCAAGTTCATTACGAAAGGATACCAGACACACAGTATAGAAAATGCATGGCACTGCATGAGAAGGTTGACAGTTGAATAAACACTCACCAAGCATTTAATCGTCAGTGATGGTAGAAGAAAAGCGGACCAAAGTAACTGGTTTTGTTTACTTTAATCACTTTAGGAAACCTTTGCTGGTGACATGGAAGAAAAATTGTAATTAGCTTGTCCAAAACATACACTGTCAATAGTCTGTTATAAATTAATGGATTTATGAGTATATTATGTGTAACATTGTTGCATTTAAATAATTGCTAACACTAATATTTAGTTTAGATGTAAAAACATCACTTCTGGCAGTTATTAAATAAAAAAAAAACAAGTTTTTTAAATGAAAGTAAGGAGCGACATTAAAACTTAAAACGAACAGAAATTACTCCGTATATGAAAGGGCTTTTCCTTCTCAACGCCCCGCTCTTTACGCTAAAGTTTGACTCTTTCTCTTAACTCTACATTTTAAAACAGTAGAAACCTTTAGTGTAAAGAGCGGGGCGTTGAGAAGACAGTAGAAGAGAGAGAGAGAGAGAGAGAGAGAGAGAGAGAGAGAGAGAGAGAGAGAGAGAGAGAGAGAGAGAGAGAGAGAGAGAGAGAGAGAGAGAGAGAGAGAGAGAGAGCGAGAGAGAGAGAGAAAGAGGAGAGAATGAAGAGAGGAAGAAAGAAAGTGAAAAAAGAAAGAAGAAGGGTAGGTAGACAGAAAGTGAAGCTTACAGAAAAGGGTAAAGGAAAAAAAGCG